>NC_057419.1:55627374-55801677 GCF_019320065.1 Cervus canadensis
GTAGGTTTTTTTTTTTTTTTTTTTCTTTTAGTACTTTAAATATGTTATGACACTACCTTCTTGCCTGCAAAATTTGTGCTGAAAAGTCAACTGATGGCCTTATGGGGGTTCACTTGAATGTGACTGTTTTTCTCCTGCTGCTTTACAATATTCTCTTTATCATTATCTTTTCCCATTTTATTTATATGTCAGTGTAACTCTCTTGAGTTCATCTTGTTTGAGACCCTGTGCTTTCTTTCCCTGAGTATCTGTTTCCTTCTTAATTTTGGTAGGGTTCAGTCAAAATTTCATCCAATACATTTCTGACCCACTTTTCTTTCTCTTCTCCTTCTAGGACCCATATATTGTGAATGTTAGTATGATTGGTGTCCCAGAGGCCCATTAAACTATACTGGTTTTTTAAAATAATTTGTTGGTGTTTTTGTGTTTTGCTTTTGTTTGGGTTTTTTGTAGTTCTGTTTGGGTGATATCCATAATTCTATCTTCTAGCTTGCTTATGGATAAGAAAAGGTACAGAAGATTAAATTAATTAATCTGCTATTTATTCCCTTTAGTGCATTTTTCATTTCAGTTATTGTATACTTCACTTCTGATTGGTTCCTTTTACATTTTCTGGGTCCTTGTTAAAATTCTTACTGTGTTCTCTTCTTATTACATTTTCAGTAAACTTTCTTATTAATATTGATTTGAATTCTTTATCAAGAAAGTTATTTATCTGTTTCATTGGAGTTTTTCTCCCCACAGGTTTTTTTGTTGTTGTTATTCCATTAGAAATATATTCTCCTCCCTTTTCCTTTTACTTAACTGTCTGTCTCTATGAAATTAGGTGAAACAGTTACCTATCCTGGTCTTACATGTGTCCATCTGTTGGAACATCCCTAAACAGTTTGTATGTGTTCAGTGGCTTTGATAGAATAGCTTGAATATGATGTGAACAAGGGCTAAATCTTCCCCCAGGGTGTGTTGGTAGCCAGTGCCTTGGTGGGAGCTAGTGTTGGAGTTGAACGGGCTAGAGAAAAGGTCAGGTGCAAGCTGGTGCTCCTGCTCTGTTAATAGTTATCACTGCCCTACTGGGGTAGAGGGAAGGTCCTGAGGGGCTGCATCAGGAGTTCTGAGGGACTTGGGTTTCTCCCAGACTTGATAGCAGTCTCTGCTTTGGTTGGGGACATACCTGGAGCTTGAGAGCTTGTGACTTCACTTCTGTGGTGATTTCACACTCCTTCATCCCCATCCTTACATGGTGTGCATGTCTTGGTTAGAGGCTGGGTTTGGGGGTTGAGGGATTGTTGCCAGAAGTTTTTAATTTTAATTAAGTTAAATCTATCATTTTTTAAAGTGTTGCTGTGATTTTGTATCATATTCATTAAGTCATGTCTGCCAAATGCAATGTCTAAAGCTTCTCCCCTATGTTTTCTTCTAAGAGTTATACTTTTCCCTTTTGCATTAAGGTCTTTGATCCATTGTGAATTAAATTCTGTATATCATGTAAGACAGGGGTCCAAATTCACTGTTTTGCATTTAAATATTCAGTTTTCACAACAGTATTTTTTGAAATTTATTTAATTGGAGGCTAATTACTTTACAATGTTGTAGTGGTTTTTGCCATACATTGACATGTGTCAGCCATGGATTTACATGTGTTCCCCATCCTGAACCCACCTCCCACCTCCCTCCCCATCCCATCCCTCAGGATCATCCCAGTGCACCAGCCCTGAGCACCGTGTCTCATGCATCAAACCTTGACTGGCGATCTGTTTCACATATGATAATATTTTTTTAAAAAAACTGTCCTCTTCTTTTATGAAAATCATTTCACCATATAGTTCAGGGTTTATCTCTCACCTCCATATTCCATTCTATTCCATTGGTATATACTTATGCTTTTATATGACAGTACTACACTGTTTTGATTACTCTAGCTTGATAAGCAGTTTTGAAATCAGGAAGCATGAAAGCACCAACTTTTTTTCTTTTCAACTTTGTTTTGGCTATTCAGAATTCCTTGTCATTCCATATGAATTTAAGGATGGGTATTTCTGTTTTGGTAAAAAAAAAATGCTATCAAGATTTTGATAGGGATTACACGAAATCTGTATATTGCTTTGTATTTTATTGATATCTTTACAACATTACATCTTCCAATTCATGAGCATGAGATATTTTTTTCATTTATTTATGCTTTCTTTACTTTCTATCAGCAATGTTTTGTTTTCAGTTTGCCACTTTCACTTTCTTTGTTAAATTTATTCCTAAATAGTTTTTACATTATTGTAAATAGAATTGCTTTCTGAATTTCCTTTTTGGATTAATCATTGTTAGTGTATAGAAATATGACTTAAATTTTTTATGCATTAACTTAGTATTAGGAGAAGGCAATGGCAGCCCAAGCAGCAGTACTCTTGCCTGGAAAATCCCATGGACCGAGAAGCCTGGTAGGCTGCAGTCCATGGGGTTGCGAAGAGTGGGACACGACTGAGCAACTTCACTTTCACTTTTCACGTTCATGCCTTGGAGAAGGAAATGGCAATCCACTCCAGTGTTCTTGCCTGGAGAATCCCGGGGACGGGGGACCGTGGCGGGCTGCCGTCTATGGGGTCACACAGAGTTGGACACGACTGAGACGACTTAGTAGCAGCAGCAGCAGCAGCAACTTAGTATTAATTTTTGCAACTCTGCTGAATTTTTTTCAGTGTGTGAGCATGTGTGTGTGTGTAATCTCTAAGGCTTTCTACATATATGTTTTTGTCAGTGAACAGAGATACTTTTACTTCTTCCTTTCCAATTTGGATGCTTTTTTTTTTTTCTTGGATGCTTTTTTTCCCTCTTTTTCTTTGGATGCTTTTTTTCTTTTTTTTTCTCTTTTTCTTTTTCTCTTTCTAGGACTTCCATTGCAATGTTAAGTGGCAAGATGAGGGATCTTTGTCATATTTTTGATCTTAGGGGAAATATTTTCAGCCTTTCACAATTGCATGCAATGCTATGTATAGGCTTTGTGACATGGACTTTTGAATGTTGATGTAATATCCCTTTATTCTTAGTATGTTAATTGTGTTTTTCATGAAAATTTGTAGAATTTTATCAAGTATTCTTCTACATCAATTAAAATGATCATGGGGATTTTTTTCTTTTGTTCTGTTCATGTGCTGTAGTTTTGATTGATTTTCCTATGTTGAACCATCTTTGCATTGCAGGAATTAATACCACTTGGTCATGGTGTACAATCAAAATATGCTTTTCCAATCTGTTTGCTACTATTTTGTTGAAGAGTTTTGCATTGGCATTAACAAAGGATATTTTTCTGTAGTATCTTTGGTTTGCATATCAGGGAAATGCTGGGCTCAAAGAATAAGTTCAGATTGGCTACTTCCTGTTTGGAAAGAGGTTATTTTGGAAGAGTTTGTGAAGGATTCATGTGAATTTTTCTTTGAATGTTTGTCAGAATTCACAAATTAAGTAATTTAATTATGGGTTTTCCCTTTATGGGAGGTTTTCAATTGCTGATTCAGGCTATTTATGATCAATCTTAGTAAGTTATGTGTTTCTAAGAATTTATTCATCTCATCAAGGTTATACAATTTGTTAGCAGACAGATGTTCATGCTACTCTTTGCTGAGCAAAAAATGTACAATGTAAGAATTGTGAGTTAATCTTTATTGGGGGCAAAATGAGGACTGTAGCTCAGTAAGCATATTTATTTACTATAGCAAGTAAATAATTGGAATATCTAAGCTAGAAACTTGATGGGAAAGAGAGCAAAATGTTGGTTAAAGGGAAAACTGAAGACTTCAGGCCAAAACGTGGTTCTGGGACTCTGGATGCTATTGGATGGCAGGCATGATTCTGGGTTGAATGGAAGTCACTGGGTTCTTATTTGTCTGCAACTCAGAAGTCACCTCCACTGGAAGCCTTCTTTAGACCCAGACAAGGGCATCACTATTTTTTCTATATCATCTTGTTCCTTTGTGTATTTTCACCATTACACATTTTGCAGTGAATTGTTGTTTCTCTATTTATATGCCGAATCTCCTGCATTGCAGGCAGATTTCTTACCATCTGAGCCACCAGAGAAGCCCAGTAATCTTGCATGGAGAATTTCATGGACAAAGGACCCTGGGGGGTTGCAGTTCATGGGGTCAAAAAGAGTTGTACATGACTGAATGACTATGGACAGCACAGCACATGCACTCCAATGTTTACAACAGCATTGTTTTAATAGCCATGATATAGAATCAACCTAAGTATCCATCAACAGATGAATGGATCAAGAAAGTATAGCATATATTCATAAACTAATCATAAATACTAATTGGCCATGAAAAGAAACAAAAATTTGCCATTGGTAAAGCATGGATGGAACTGGAGAGTAGTGTGCTTAATGAAAAAAGTAAGACAAAGACAAGTAGTTATGTTTTCATCTATGAAAGTGAAAGTGAAAGTTGCTCAGTTGTGTCCGACTCTTTGCAACCCGTATGGAATTCTCCAGGCCAGAATACTGGAGTGGGTAGCATTTACCTTATTCAGGGGATCTTCCTAACCCAGGGATCGAACCCAGGTCTCCTGCATTGCAGGTGGATTCTTTACCAACTGAGCCACAAGGGAAGCCCATTTTCATCTGTTATGTGGAATCTAAAAATTAAAACATCAGATTAATATACCAAAACAGAAACAGACTCACAGATACAGAGTACAAAGCAGTGATTACCAATGAAGAGAGGGAAGATGGGAAGGAGCAATATACCGGTAAGGGATCAAAAGGTATGAACCACTATATATAAAATATATAAGCTACAAGCGTATATTGTACAAAACAGGGAATATAGCCAATGTTTCAAAATAACATTAAATGGAATATACTCTATAAAAAGTTTGGATTAAAAAAATCTTTAAAAATGCTACACTAATCAAGACATTGTAGTTTTAGAATCAAAATATGTAGATCCATGAAACAAAAGAGAGGGGTAAAAAATAAACCTCCACATATATATGAACTGATTTTTAACAAAGGTGCAAAGGAAGTTAAGTGCAAAAAGTGTAGACTTTTCAACAAATGGTCATAGAATAATTAGATATCTTTTTTGCAAAGAAAGAAGAAAAGAAAAAGAGTATTAATTTGCATTGTATAAAAGGATAATTCAAAGTGGATCTTACAAACCTGAGGATAGAATGCAAAATTCTAAATCTTATAAAAGAAAACATACAAGAAAAGGTTCCTGTTTTTTATTACTAATAGCATGAATTGAAAAGTTTCTATTTAAATGACCTAAAATTACAATGATTTTTTAAACTATATTATTGATTTTTTTCTTGCCTTCACGAATGAGATAGAGAGTCTTATATGTTTTATATAACTCTGCCTGACAGAATACATTTTAGTGAACTAAAACATTATAAGACCAACTCATTTATATGATTATTTCATATGACACATTATTTTAATAATTTTAGATAGCAGTTAAATTTCCTATTATGGTCCTTTTCACTTGATTTGACATTCCTTATTGACCCAACTAGTTTGTTCACTAGTCTTGTCAATAAATTGACAAGTGATATCTACATTTTGAATAAAATAAAATCACTAAAAATAAACAGATAAAATTAAAGTCAAGAATAGGAAAGGTTTAGTGTTCCCTTACCTGTTGGAAGGGGAGGTGCAGATGATTTAAGATGAAATTCATACAGAGATAAACAAACATAAATTGGCACTTCTAAAGCAAAATCAAACAGGTATTTTTGAAACTGATTCATTGTTGTAGATAAGTTCTCAATAAACTGGTTCCTTGTACCACATCAATAAATCAAGAGAGGATTGGTCCTCTCTTTGGCAAAATTTCTTGAAAATTTACTCTGTCATCTCATCTGGGAGTGGGAGTTGGCTACCAGAATAAGCCTCTAGTGAAGAAAATGCAGAAACTGACAAGACTGCCACAGCATGGATTTTCCCTCTTTGGCTCTGTGAGGAACAGCATCTCTAGAATTGGAAGTGCCTATATGCAGGTCAGGAAGCAACAGTTAGAACTGAACATAGAACAACAGACTGGTTCCAAATAGGAAAAGAAGTACGTCAAGGCTGTACATTGTCACCTTGCTTATTTAACTAATATGCAGAGTACATCATGAGAAACGCTGGGCTGGAGGAGGCACAAGCTGGAATCAAGATTGCCGGGAGAAATATCAATAACCTCAGATATGCAGATGACACCACCCTTATGGCAGAAAGTGAAGAAGAACTAAAGAGCCTCTTGATGAAAGTGAAAGAGGAGAGTGAAAAAGTTGGCTTAAAGATCAACATTCAGAAAACTAAGATCATGGCATCTGGTCCCATCACTTCATGGGAAATAGATGGGGAAACAGTGGAATCAGTGGCTGACTTCTTTTGGGGGGGGGGTGCTCCAAAATCACTGCAGATGGTGATTGCAGCCAAGAAATTAAGAGACGCTTACTCCTTGGAAGGAAAGTTATGACCAACCTAGACAGCATATTAAAAAGCAGAGACATTACTTTACCTAACAAAGGCCCATCTAGCCAAAACTATGTTTTTTCCAGTAGTCATGTATGGATGTGAGAGTTGGACTAAAAGAAAGCTGAGCACTGAAGAACTGATGCTTTTGAACTGTGGTGTTGGAGAAGACTCTTGAGAGTCCCTTGGACTGCAAGGAGATCCAAAGAGTCCATCCTAAAGGAAATCAGTCCTGGGCATTCATTGGAAAGGATGATGTTGAAGCTGAAACTCCAATATTTTGGCCACCTGATACGAAGAGCTGACTCTTTTGAAAAGACCCTGATGTTGGGAAAGACTGAAGGCAGGAGGAGAAGGGGATGACAGAGGATGAGATTGTTAGATGCCATCACCCACTCAATGGACGTGAGTTTGGGTAAACTCTGGGAGTTGGTGATGGACAGGGAGGCCTGGCATGTTGTGGTTCATGGGTCTCAAAGAGTCAGACACGACTGAGTGACTGAACTGATACTGATAGGTGACAGAAATCTCTTTAGTCTAGGCTTCCCAAAGGCTGTTTCCCGTCATATCCTTCTGCCACTCAATATCTTACTCTTCAGCTGGTTCCTACCAGCTAGCCTAAGCTCCAGGTACAGCACTGAAACACACAAAGTGGCCTTACCACCCTCTTTGGAGGCCTTACTGTGCTCAAGACCTGATAGTTCTCATCTGCCTTTGAGATCTTCTTCAAAGGAAAGTCTTTAAAGTGGAGGGAAGGAACTCCTTGCTGGGCAAACAAGTTACCTTATTTTAGCCTTGAGTGAGAAAGTGGAAGGAGGAGCCAATTCAGCTTTTTTCTCCAAAGTCACAGTGGACATAGGATTGGATCTGATGCCCTGTCCTCACTTTCCTACTGATTATCTTCCTCAAGCCTCACTCAGAAGACTCTGCCTCTGCCTCAGTGGGCAAGGACTCTTTAGCTGTAGGCCACCAGGGGGCAACAACCTAATGGATGATACTACCGTTGGCTTTTAGTTTCTCCTTGGCATATGGCTTAGCACTTATCCCAAAGTATTACCATGAACACCCCAAAATTCCATTATCTTAATCCTTTGCCTTGGAAGGCAAGGGCAGCCACAGTGCTGGATCTGTGGCAATGCCTCATTTCACAGCAGTCTTAGGCACCTAGGATCTTGGTGCTGGACTATTCAACAACAAAACTGAATAGATCATGAAGGGGTGTAGTAAAGAGCCTTAATTTGGTGGAAACACTGGACAACTACAACTAACAACAGCTACACCACTAGCAGAAACACTAAACCCAGTAATATGGGAGTGATGTGGGATGTGAGGTGAAAGATGAAATAGTCAAAAAGAAAAAAGAAGCAGCCTGGTGAGCAGAAACAAAGGTGGAACAATGAGACATGCTGAAAAAAAGGTGCAAGTAGGGTGAAAGTGAAAGCTTTAGTCACTCGATCATGGCCAACTCTTTGCAATCCCATGGACTATGGCCCTCAGGCTCCTCTGTCCATGGAATTCTCTAGGCAAGAATACTGGAGTAGGTTGCCATTTCCTTCTCCAGGAGATCTTTCCAGCCCAGGGATTGAACTCAGGTCTCCTGCATTGGAGGGAGATTCTTTACAATCTGAGCCTCCAGGAAAGCCCAAGTGGGGTAAAATGAACTAATGAGCCAAGGAGGGTAAAATTAACTAATAAAATAACAATAGATCTATAGGTGCATTTTGCATGTGAGCTGAAAATTTTTGTTGCTAGTAAGATGCTGTAACTGAGAGTTGAATAAATCTTTCCACTATTCTATAAGGCCAACTGCTTCTTAATGAGAATATATGGTAAAATCAGATTATTATCTCAAGGCAAGATGTATGGTAAAATTTTTAATAAGAAATAATAATTTCCAACATAATGTTACATATAATAGATTAGTAATCTAGAATAGTAATAGACTAATGATTCAAGGAATTAGAGGAGGTAGACAGAGTTCCTGAGGACCTATGGACAGAGGTTTGTAACACTGTTCAGGAGGCAGTGACCAAAACCATCCCAAAGAAAAAGAAATGCAAGAAGGCAAAGTAGTTGTCTGAGGTAGTTTTACAAATAGGTAAGGAAAAAGCACAAGCAAAAGGCAAGGGAGAAGGTGAAAGATATACCCAACAGAATGCAGAGATCCAGAAAATAGCAAGGAGAGATAAGGCCTTCTTAAATGAACAATGCAAAGAAATAGAAGAAAACTAGACAATGTAAAAGACTAGAGATCTCTTCAAGAAAGTTGGAGATATCAAGGGAAACTTCCATGCAAGGACGGGCTTGATAAAGGATAGAAATGGTAAGGACCTAACAGAAGTGGAAGAGAATAACAAGAGGTGGCACGGATCCACAGAAAAATTAAAAAAGAAATGTCTTAATGCCCCCAGAAGCTTTCCTGGTAGCTTAGAAGGTGAAAAATTTTCCTGCAATGCAGGAGACCCAGATTTGATTTCTGGGTCAGGAAGAGCCCCCGAAGAAGGGAAAGGCAACCCACTTCAGTATTCTTGGCTGGAGAATTCCATGGATAGAGGAGCCTGGCAGGTTACAGTCTGTGGGATCACAAAGAGTTGGACCTGACTGAGTGACTTGCCCACACAATGACCCAGATAATCACGATGGTGTCACTCATCTACAGCCAGACATCTTGAAGTGTGAAGACAAGTGGACCTCAGGAAATGTTACTATTAACAAAGCTAGTGAAAGTGATGGAATAGCAGCTGTGCTATTTCAAATCCTAAAAGATGATGCTGTTCAAGTGCTGCACTCAATTTGGAAAACTTTGCAGTGGCCACAGGACTGGAAAAGGTCAGTTTTCATTCCAATCCCAAAGAAGAGCAATGCAAAAGAGTGTTCAAACTACCATACAATTGCTCTCAATTCAAATGCCAGCAAGGTTATGCTCAAAATCCCTCAAGATAGGCTTCAGCAGTACATGAACTGAGAACTTCCAGATGTAAAAGTGGGGTTTGAAGAAGCAGAGGTATGACAGATCAAATCGCCAACATCTTTTGGATAATGGAGAAAGTAAGGGAATTCCAGGAAAGCATCTACTTCTGCTTCATTGTCTACACTAAAGTTTTGATTGTAGACAGAGTTACCACATTACCTGTCTCTTGCAAAACCTGTATGCAGGTCAAGAAAGAAGAGTTAGAACAGGACATTGAACAACGCACTGGTTCAAAATTGAGAAAGGAATACTACAAGGCTGTATGTTGTCACCCTGCTTATTTAACTTACATGCAGAAGCACCATGTGAAATGCCAGCTGGATGAATCACAAGCTGGAATCAAGATTTCTGGGAGAAATATCAAAAACCTCACATATGCAGATGATGCCACTCTAATGTCAGAAAGTGGAGAGGAACGAAAAAGCCTCTTGATGGTGGTGAAAGAAGAAAGTTAAAAAGCTCAGTATTCAGTATTCAAAAAGCTCAGTAATACTCAGTATTCAAAAAAAATGAAGACCATGGGATCCAGTCCTATTCAGTTCAGTTCAGTTGTTCAGTCGTGTCTGACTCTTTGCAACCCCATGGACTGCAGCATGCCAGGCCTTGCTGTCCATCACCAACACTCAGAGTTGACTCAAACTCATGTCCATTGAGTCAGTGATGCCATCCAACCACCTCATCCTCTGTTGTTCCCTTCTCCTCCTGCCCTCAATCTTTCCCAGCATCAGGGTCTTTTCAAATGAGTCAGCTCTTCGCATCAGGTGGCCAAAGTATTGGAGTTTCAGCTTCAACATCAGTCCTTCCAATGAATGCCCAGGACTGATCTCCTTTAGGATGGACTGGCTGGATCTCCTTGAAGTCCAAGGGACTCTCAAGAGTCTTCTCCAACACCACAGTTCAAAGCATCAATTCTTCGGTGCTCAGCTTTCTTTATAGTCCAACTCTCATAGCAATACATGACTACTGGGAAAACCATAGCCTTGACTAGATGGACCTTTGTTGGTAATGTAATGTCTCTGCTTTTTAATATGCCGTCTAGGTTGGTCATAACTTTCCCTCCAAGGAGCGTCTTTTAATTTCATGGCTGCAATCACCATCTGCAGTGATTTTGGAGCCCCCCCCAAAAAAAAAGTTAGCCACTGTTTCCACTGTTTCCCCATCTATTTCCCATGAAGTGATGGGACCAGATGCCATGATCTTAGTTTTCTGAATGTTGATCTTTAAGCCAACTTTTTCACTCTCCTCTTTCACTTTCATCAAGAGGCTCTTTAGTTCTTCTTCACTTTCTGCATAAGGGTGGTGTCATCTGCATATCTGAGGTTATTGATATTTCTCCTGGCAATCTTGATTTCAGCTTGTGCTTCATCCAGCCCAGCATTTCTCATGATGTACTCTGCATATTAGTTAAATAAGCAAGGTGACAATGTACAGCCTTGACGTACTTCTTTTCCTATTTGGAACCAGTCTGTTGTTCTATGTTCAGTTCTAACTGTTGCTTCCTGACCTGCATCTAGATTTCTCAGGAAGCAGGTCAGGTGGTCTGGTATTCCCATATCTTTCAGAATTTTCTACAGTTTATTTTGATCCACACAGTCTAAGGCTTTGGCATAGTCAGTAAAGCAGAAATAGATGTTTTTCTGGAATTCTCTTGCTTTTTTGATGATCCAGTGGATGTTGGCAATTTGATCTCTGGTTCCTCTGCCTTTTCTAAACCCAGCTTGAACATCTGGAAGTTCTTGGTTCACGTATTGCTGAAGCCTGGCTTGGAGAATTTTGAGCATTATTTTACTAGTGTGTGAGATGAGTGCAATTGTGCAGTAGTTTGAGCATTCTTTGGCATTTCATTTCTTTGGGATTGGGAATTACTTCATGGTAAATAGAAGGAGAAAAAGTGGAAGCAGAGACAGGTTTTATTTTCTTGGACTCCAAAATCACTGAGGATGGTGACTGCAGCTGTGAAACTAGAAGATGCTTGCTCTTTAGAAGGAGAGCTATGACAAACCTAGACAGTGTATTAAAAAACAGAGACATCATTTTGCTGACTATGGTCTGTAGTCAAAGCTATGGTTTTTCCAGTTGTCATGTACTGATGTGAGAGTTGGACCATGAAGAAGACTGAGCAGTGAAGAATTGATGCTTTCAAATTGTTGAGCTGGAGAAGACTATTGAGAGTCCCCTGAACTGCTATAAGATCAAACCAGTCTATCCTAAGGGAAATCAACCCTGAATATTTTTTGGAAGGACTGATGCTGAAGCTGAAGCGCCAATACTTTGCCACCTGATGTGAAGAGCCAACTCACTGTAAAAGACCCTGATGCTGGGAAAGATTGAAGGCAAAATTAGAAGAGGGTAGTGGAGGAAGAGATGTTTAGGTAGCATCACTGATTCAATAGACATGAATTTGAGCAAACTCTGTAAGTCAGTGCAGGACAGTGGAGCTTTGCATGCTCTTATTCAAGGGGTCATAAAGAGTCAGACAGTACTTAGCAACTGGACAACATCAACAAAAGAAAAGGGTAAATTGTTCCAAATGGTCTGTTCCTTCACGAGAAAAAAAGAGGAATAATGCTAATGGGGCCTTCTAATTTTAGAAGCAACATTTTTTTTCTTTGGGGCATTTTCTGAACCCATTTACCAAGTGACCCCAAAAGTTGCTTGCTTTGAGTGGCACTCAGAAAAATAGAGACTCTCCAAATGCAATTAGTGTATATATTCATATGTATATGAATATAATCATATGTATTCATATATGTGTACATGTGTGCTAAGTCACTTCAGTCATGTCAGACTCTGCGACCTTACAGACTATAACCCATCAGGCTCCTCTGTCCTTGGGATTCTCCAGGACAATCCCATGGAGTGGATTGCCATGCCCTCCTCCATGGGATCTTCCTGACCTGAGGATCAAACCTATGTCTCCCACAGCTCCTGCATTGAAGGCAGACCATTTACTGCTGAGCCACAGGGGAAGTCCATGTATTCATATGTATATGTATGTCTATTTAGAGAGGGATTAGATATAGAATATATATTTTTAATATAGAGAGGTATAGATATAGATATAAACATCAGATGATAGATAAATCATAGATAGATATTTGGTGTTTTTGTCTGGTTACTGTTTGCCCAGTTTTAAGAATCAACATGTGTCTAGAGTCACAAACATGGTGTATTTGTGTTCAGTAGGTGACCATAGATGAGAACAAAGTCAGTAACAGGGGACAGGGCACATAGTGTGACAGAAGTCAGTTTTCTGCCGAGTGAGTCAGGAATTAGTGTGTATCAGGGTTAGAGTTTAGAATGTGATGAAGGTCAGAGTTCAGTGCCTGACAAGACTGGGCTAAGCATGCAACTGTGACCAGGGATAGTGTTCAGAAGACAACTGGGAACATGATTCAGTGTGATCTTGATCAGTTTTCATAGTGTTACTGAGGTTGGTGCTCAGTGTGTGACCATGGACAGAAATTGACAGAGTTCAATGCTCAGCGTCTGAATGTTTTCAAGGCTCATAGGTTACCTAGTGCCAGTGTGCAGGATATGACCAGGTTCAGTATTTAAAGAGTGAGAAGTATCTGTGTATAACCAGGGTCAAGGCCCAGAAAATGAGTGGGATCAGGCCTCAGCAGGTCAGTGGGGCAAGACTCAGAGTTTCAGGGTCAGTGCATGGCCATACAAGAGAACAGGAACTGTCCAGTTTAGGGTCAGGAACCAATCTGTGACCAAAATCAGTGGTCCCTATGACCACCATTGGTGTGCAACCAGTATTAGAGTTCAGCATGTCAGTAGGGTAAGGGATCAGCATGAGAGCTGGAGTAGTAGTCAGCTTGTGACCAGAGTTTGTGTTCAGCATGTGTTTAGGGTTTGATCTTAGTTTATCACCCAGATTGCAGCGCAGTGTGTGATCAAGATCTGGCCTCACAGTTATACTATGATCATGCCTTAGCATGCGTATGGATTCTGGGGTCACAATGTTTTTGTGATTTGAGTTCAGCATGTGGCAAGGATCAGGGCTCAGAGCATGACCGAGATCAGACCTAACAGTGTGATTAAGATAAGGGCTCAATGTTTGGACTGAATCAGCCCAGTGTGTTTCTGGGCTCACTAGGCAACAAGGGTCAGGGCACAAGGAATGATTGAGTCCAAATTCTGTGTGATACCAGCATCAGGACTCATTGTATAAACAGGGTAATGCTCAACATGTAACCACATTCAGGACTTACTATGTTACCAGGATCACAGCTCTGTAAATGATCTGCATCAAATTTCAGAAATTTATTAAGGTCAGAATCATTATAACAGTGTCAGGGATTGTTGGAGGATTGGGTTTTGTAATCAGAGTGTGAGCAGGGATAGGCTGAGTATGTACTAAGTTCAGTTCTGAACATCTAACTAGAGTAATGGCTCAGTGTGTGACAAGGTTCATGGATCAGCTTGTGACCAGTTCAGGGCTCACAGTATAGTCAGGGTTGAGTTTACTGTGTGACCAGTATCTTTGATCAGAGTAACCAGGCTAAGGGCTCATCTTGTGATCTGAGTCAAGACTCAGTGGGAGACCAGAGTAAGGGCATATTCTGTGACCAGGAGTAGAGCTTAGTATATGAACAGTCAGGCATCAGCATCAAACTAGAGTCAGTGCTCAGAGTGTGACCAGTGACAGGGCTCTGTGTGTTTATAGGATTAGCTCTCAGTTGGTGAGAGGGTCAGAGTTTAGCATGTGATTAGAGTCAGGGCTTAACAGACTATTAGGATCAGATATCACAGTGTGACAAGGATCTGTGGTCAGCAGGTGACCAGAAACAAGGTGCATCATAAGGTCAGAATCAGAGTTGAATGACTGATGGAGCTAGGGCTGAGTGACAAGATTCATTGCTCAACATTTGACTAGGATCAGGGCTCTAACCATGATCAGAGCACAGCAGTAGGTGACAGAAGTCAGGGCTCAGCATGTGATTGGGTCAGAGCTCAGCAGCTGACTAGGGTCCTGGATCGGTTGCAACCAGGGTTCCAGTTCATTAGTCAGTAAATGGCTGAAAATTTGACTAACAATTAGGGTTCAGAGTATGACCAGTTTTGGGGTTCATCAACTATCAAAGGTCAATGCTCAGCTTGAGAGCAAAGCCAGGGCTGAGCATATGACCTGGGTTAGGGCTTAAATTAGGACCAGGGTCAGAATCAATTGTGTGATTAGGATAAAACTCAATGTGTGATTGCTGTCATGGTTCTTTATGTGATATGCATAAGGCTAAAGGACTTATCATTGTATGGGTTCAGTGTATGGATAGGCTAAGGGTTCAGGATGTGCCTGGGGTGACTTCTGTCAAGTTGTTATCAAGCAAAGAATCAGTATGATAAAAGAGTCAGGTTTTGTTATGTAACTTGAGTCACTGCTCAATGTGTGACAGAGTCAGGGCTCAACACGTAACAAGAGTGAAGGCTCATCACCTGATCAGGATCAGGGCTAACAGGGAGATCAGGGTCATAACTCAGTGTGTGACCAGATTCAGGACTCATGATGTTATTAGGCTTATGGCTCATCAGCTGACCACTATAAGGACACATCCAGTGACTCAGCTCAATATCCACTGTGTGACCTGTCAAATCTCCACTGCAACCTGAGTCAAGACTATTACCAAGTTAAAGGCTTGGCATGTAATCTGGGCCCCTGATAGGAGTGTGATCAGGGTCAGTGCACAAGTGTAATAACTGGGTCAAGGCTTAGTGTGTTAACATAGTCAGGACTCAGTATGGAACTGGGGTCGTAGCTCAATGTGTGGCAAAATTTAAGGCTCAGTATGTGACCAGGTTCACGGCTTGTATGTGACCAAATCAGGGCCCAGAGAGTTTATGGGGTCAGGGCTAAGAATGTGTGTGACTGGCATTGGGAGTAATGTGGGACCCAAGTCAGGCATCAGCATGTGATTAGGGTCAGGGCTCAATGCATGTCTAGGGTCAGGACTCAGCATGTGACCAGTAGTAGTCTCAAGGTGTGAGGTTTTACCAGGCTTAGGCTCTGACCAAATAGGGCTCAGTGTGTGACATGACTCAGGACTTGATGGGTGACCAGAGTAAAGATCACTGTATGAATATAGCCATCATGCAGTGTGTTACCAGGATCAGAACTTAGTGTATTTCAAGCTCAGAGCTTGGTATGTGATCAAGATCAAGTTAATGGTTGACCAAGGTCAGAGCTTATTATTGCCATGACAGGCAGCCTAGATTAGGAGTAGGCCTGGTTTTCTGGAGTAACATAATTATCAGGCCACCTGGAGCCAGCCAATCAACATGTGCCTAGCAAGAAAAAGGGAACCTATCAGGGGAAAACTGAAAGCCCACAAGGATTCGGCCAACAAAAATTGACTTGCAACTCTGTAACCAATCCTCTTCCGCCAACTACCCAATTGTACCCAGTAAATACCCGAGAGAACTGGGTCTCCGGGCATTTTCGTCCTCACACCCTTGGTGACGGCTGGAGGCCCTGCTTCGAGTCAAGAATAAATTCCCCTACTGCAAGTTGCATTGTCTCGAGGAGTCTCCTTTCCCGATCAGGGATCTCGACTATGAGCAGAACATCTATAAGTGATATCATACAGTATTTGTCTATCACTGTCTGAGTTATTTTAGTCAATATTTTAATTTCCATGTTGCTGCAAATGTCAATATTCCATTCTTTTGATGGGGCAGATCCTTTGTATGCCTTTTGAACAAATGGCACTGACCCCCCCAACACAACACAGCTCCCCAGCTAAGTGTCCATCTCTGAACTCACACAGAGAAACATCAAGTCCTCTTCCTCTTCTCTCAAGGGAAGTGTGTCTTTGAGGCTCAATCTGGAACTAGTTCTTCCACTTAATTTCTGGCAACCTGGACCTTCGTGACCCATCTCCAGCTCCACAGAAGCCATCTCCCTCCCTCCTCACACACTTATCCTCTCCCTGCCCTCTCTGTCCCACACTATCAGAGAACTCAGAGACAAACATAATTTCACATCAGGTTGATTTTATTTTAATTTCGTTATTAATGTATGCAGTTGCTATAATATTCAGCATCTGTACTATTGGCCAGTACTCAGTGGTGAGAACCCCGAGCATTTCTGAGGTGTCTAGCCATGCCCCGAATTCACTGGCTGCCCACTGGTCCAGCTGGAATAGCAGGGGTCTCCATGGTCTCAGGGACCTCCTCTGGTTCGTACTGATTAGCTGGAATCCAATCCCACTGAGTCAGCCCAGTGAACCAGTCCTGGGCACCCTGTCTTATGCATCGAACATGGACTGGCTATCCCTTTCACATATGATATTACACACGTTTCAATGCTATTCTTTCAGATCATCCAACCCTCGCCATCTCCCACAGAGTCCAAAAGACTGTTCTGTAAATTTGTGTCTCTTTTGCTGTCTCCCATATAGGGTTATCATCTCCATCTTCCTAAATTCAATATATATGCCTTAGTATAGTGTATTGGTGTTTTTCTTTCTGACTTACTTCACTCTGTGTAATAGGCTCCAGTTTAATCCACCTCATTAGAATGGATTCACATGCGTTTTTCTTAATGGCTGAGCAATATTCCATTGTGTCTATGTACCACAGCTTTCTTACCCATTTGTCTGCTGATGGACATCTAGGTTGCTTCCATGCCCTGGTTATTGTAAACAGTGTTGTGATGAACATTGGGGCACACGTGTCTTCTTCACTTCTGGGTGAATCAGGATTTGAATGAGGAGAAACCATGATGACTATTAGCCTGTTAGTGGTAAACCCTGCACATGAGTTTGGTTGAAGGAGTGGGACCAAAGTTGGAGATGGTTGTTTCAAACCAGCTGAGAGTGCTCAGATGGCCTTGTGTGGTGCTGACCTCCAGGGGGACATCCCTGGTTGCTCTGTTCTCACCAGCAACGGAGGATTTTCTTTCCTTCCTTTCATTTCCCTTGTTTCCCTTTCTCCCTCTTTCTTCCCTACCTGAATTTCTTTCACAAACATTCAATGTGCTGCGCTGTTCTTTGCTTCGTTTTTCAGCCATGTCCAACTCTTTGTGACCCCCATGGACTGTAGACCTCATTGGATTGGATTGGATTGGATTGGGCGGAAGATGTGAGGGGGAATCAGGATGGTGAATACATGTACTCCCATGGCTAATTAATGTCAATGTATGGCAAAAACTAAGACAATATTGTAAAGTAAATACCCACCAAATAAAATAAATTAAAAAAAAAAAGTAGAATCCTTTGATAAAAAGGGCCTAATCAGTATTGACTTTTGTCCTCAAAAAATATCATTCTTTTCCTCCCTTTCTTCCCTCCTTCCTCCCACCTCTTTCTTTCCTTTTCTTTCTGATTATATAACTGTTAAATCTTGCTTTCCACTTATAGTTACGACAAAGCCCTGGCGCTATTCCCCATGTTGTACACTGCATCCCTGAGTTCATCTTCCACCTAACTATCACTGCATGCCTCCCACTCCCCCAACTCTGTATTGTTCGCCATCTCTCCCTCCACACTGGTAACCAGTAGATGCTTCTATATGTGTGCACCTCCATTATTATCATATTCTTTACTTTGCAGTATGTTTACCTTCTATAAGTGAAATCATGCAGTATTTGTCAATCTCTGTCTGAGTTATTTAACTCAGTATTCTACCTTCCATGTTGCTGCAAAAGTGAATATTCTATTCTTTTGATGCGGTAGCTCCTCTGTATGCCTTTTGAAAAAATGGCACTGCTCCGCCACACACGAAACAGCTCCCTAGCTAAGTGTCCATCTCTGCACTCACACAGAGAAACTCCAAGTCCTCTTCCACTTCTCCCATGGGAAGTGTGTCTTTCAAGCTCAGTGGAACCAGTTCTTCCCCCTACTTTCTGACAACCTGGACCTTCTGGTCCCATCTCCAACTCGACAAAAGGCATTTCCCTTCCTCCTCACACACTTATCCCTTTGCTGCCCTCTCTTCCCCCAACTATCAGAGATCTCAGAGACAAACATAATTTCATGTCAGCTTGATTTTATTTTATTTTCTTTATTAGTGTATGAAGTTGCTATAATATTCAGCATCTGTACTTTTGGCCAGTATTCAGGAGCCAGACCCCCAAGCATTTCTGAGGTGGCTAGCCATGCCCCGAAGTCACAGGCTGTCCACTGGTCCAGCTGGAATGGGAGGGGTCTCCATGGTCTCTCGGACCTCCTCTGGGTCATTCTGATTAGCTAGAATTGCAGTGGTCTCCAAGGTCTGTGAGACCTCTTCTGGTATATTCAGATTAGCTGAAAATGCAGGGGTCTCCCTGGTCTCTGTGTCCTCCTCTGATTCATTCTGATTTCCCGGAATGGCAGGGGTCTCCATGGTCTCTGGGTCCTCCTCTGGTTCATTCTGATTAGCTGGAAATGCAGGGGTCTTCATGGTCTCTGGTTTCTCCTCTGGTTCCTTCTGATTCAGTTGTTAATTCGCCTTGGAACTCTGGCTACAGAGCTTTGAGCATCTGATTTTCTTAAGTTCTTTGTGGTAGGAGTTTTCAGAGAAGTTTTCTTGTGCAACTTTGCTGGAATGGGATTATTCACCATCACGATTACCCTGGCCACCTGGAGAAAACAAGACAGGGAGCAAGAATGGCACTGCTTTAGGGAAGAGTGTGAAGACAGGTGGGAATGATGGCTTCAGGAGAAGGGGTGTGGGCAGAGTAGGGTTATGTGCCATGCAATGACAGGGGAGGGTGTCTTCTGGGGTGGGGTCGATGGGCAAGAGGAGTTTGGCTGGGTTCAGCTCACCTTGACATTTTTTCTGGACCTCAATTGATAGGCAGTCTTCATCTTCTCCTGGGTAACAGGAGGTGGGTGTTCCATAACTACTCTAGAGGCTTGTGGCTTCCTAGTCACCTCAGTCAATTGGAGGACTCACAGTGGTCTGATCCTAGGCCCTGGGCACCCCGATATATACCTGTCCCCATGGAGCCTCACCCTAATGCTTTATGAGGTCAGCAAGTCTATTCTCCAGCCAATGGTGGCCCTGGGTGAGCTTAGACATCACAAAGCCCCATCCTGACATGTCTAGCGAAGGATGGAGAGCAATTTAGATGATTTGCTGGGAGAAGTGAGGCATTAGTAATACCCTCAAGAGGCCTCCAAACTCACCTGCCACACTCACTTCTATGTCAACTCTGACGGGTCACACAGAAGGCAGTGTGCATCTGCTCCAAACCTTGCCCCACAGCCACACTCTTAAGGCATTCATTCTGTGCTTTCTAAGCTTTCACCATTACCTAGCTTTTCATATCTTGCCTAAACTCCATCCATGTCAACTAGATTGTGTTTAGGTGTCTGTGGAAGTGAGAATCATTGTTCGTTCGTCCTGCAATGTGGTCTTAATGCACATTGAAGCCCATTGAATTCTGGGCCAGCCAACAGAAACCTTTCCATCCCGCCTCCTTGTCTCAGTGTTCCTGGAGCTCGCCTCCATTTTCTGGTCGCCAGTCGGAAACACTTGTCTTCAAGCTGTGAGAATGCAGTGAATACACTTGTCCTTGCTCCACACGGAGCTGTCTCGTTTCAAGTCTACGACTCAGGGTCACCTCACTAGGAATACTACCCAGGCTTGTGTTTTAACAAGGTGATGGGGATGGGGCAGAGATATGCCTGTATCAAGTGGTGCTGAAGGATCCCCTGCAGAAATGCCCACCTGCGCCTGATTAGTATTCCCAGCAAGGGGGGGAGTTTGCCCAGAGCTCTGTGAGCCTTGTTTGCAAAGGTCTTTTCAAAACGTACCTTCACAAATCTCTTTTCTCATCTTGTTTTCTTGCTGGAAGCTCCCTTGGAGCTTACCTCACAGCCAAAACCAAGGTGGAATTCATTTCCATGAGCAGCTCCCACAAGCTTCCATCTTCTTGGACCAAACACTGAGTCATCCTGTCCTGTGCATCTAGTTACCATAGTCTCCCATTGAGCTGGTTGGCTCTGGAGGAAAGGGGAATGGATTGTTTGCTCAACGTCAGTCCTCGTTTTTCCAATTGTTTTGTAGGGTCAATAAGCCTGAGGTTCACCCCTGGGGACAGTTTCCTGGCTTCGTGGGCCTTCCTGGGTTTCCTGTGAAGTGTTCACATCCTGTTGTCTATTTGTTGCTTACTCACCCAGGGTCCATCACACTGCTGAACATTTTAAGAGGTAGAAAAAGCATGCCGTAACAAACCCAAAAGATAACTCTTAGAATTTTTAGATGATCTTAAAACATGATAGAAAATGTGCAATAGGCAAGAGCCAACACTTTATAAGAAAGTCGTATCCCGGGCATTTAAATTTATGAAGACATGTTTAAAGACATGAGCAGCCAATTCACAAGAAGAGAATGGAACTAGCCCCGAACCACGTTGAGAACATATTACATCTAACGAAGGTAAGAAAATGATACTAAAATTCCCTTGATATCTGAAACTAAGGCAGAAGTGGCATAGATTTTAGTAATTGCAGACAGAGACATTAGGATACTTGGTATAAATGTTTTTTTTTTTTTTTTTCTAAAAATAAGGAGAGTCATGGCAATCATAAAATAGACCCCATTTAATCTTGCAGATGTGAAAACAATAGTGTCAGATGAAACCCATTTTAAGGGTTCCCTGATGGCTCAGATAGTGAAAAAAAAAAAAAAAGAAAAAAAAAAAAAAGCACCTGCAACATGGGAACCCAGGATTGAACCCCTGGGTTGGGAAGATCGCCTGGAGGGGGGAATGGCAGCCTGCTCCAGTATGCTTGCCTGGAGAATCCCCATGGACAGAGGAGCCTGGTGGGCTAGAGTCCATGGGGTCACAAAGAGTTGGTCATGGCTGAACAATGAAGCACAGCAGAGCGCAGCAAATTGAATATTTGTGAAAGAAATTCAGGTAGGGTGGAAAGAGGGAGAAAGGGAAACAAGGGAAATGAAAGGGAGGAAAGAAAATCCTCCGTTACTGGTGAGAACAGTGCAATCAGAGTTGTCCCTCATCACGACAGCACCCCACATGTCCATCTGAGCACTCTCAGCCGGTTTGAAACAACCATCTCCAACTTTGTTCCCACTCCTTCAACCAAACTCATGTGTAAGGTTTACCACTAACAGACTAATAGTCATCATTGTTTCTCCTCATTCAAATCTTGATTCACCCAGAAGTGAAAAAGACACTTGTGTCCCAATATTCCTCACAGCACTGTTTACAATAACCAGTGCATGGAAGCAACCTGGATGTCCATCAGTAGACAAATGGGTAAGAAATCTGTGGTACATAGACACAGTGGAAGATTGTTCAGCCATTAAAAAGAACACATGTGAATCCATTCTAATGAGGTGGATGAACCTGGAGCCTATTATACAGAACGAATTAAATCAGAAAGAAAAACACCAATACACTATACTAAGGCATATATATTGAATTTAGGAAGATGGAGATGATAACCCTATATGGGAGAGAGCAAAAGAGACACCGATTTACAGAACAGCCTTTTGGACCCTGTGGGAGACTAGAAGGTGGGATGATCTGAGAGAATAGCATTGAAACATGTATATTATCATATATGAAAGGGATAGCCAGACCATGTTGGATGCATAAGACAGGGTGCCCAGGTCTGGTTCACTGGGCTGACCCAGAGGGATTTGATTGGGAGGAAGATATGATGGGGAATCAGAATGGGGAATACACGTACACCCATGGCTGATTCATGTCAATGTATGACAAAAACCACCACAATATTGTTAAGTAAATACCAACCAATTAAAATAAAATAAATAAATAAAACAGAATCCTTTGATAAAAAGGGCCTGAAAAGTATTGACTTTTTGACCTCCAAAAATGCCATTCTTTTCCTTCCTTTCTTCCCTCCTTCCTCTCCCCTCTTTCTTTCCTTTTCTTTCTGATTATACAAATGCTAAAGCTTGCTTTCCATTTATAGTTACGACAAAGTCCTGGCTCTATTCCCCATGTTGTAAAATGCATCCCTGAGCTCATCTTCCACTTAACTATCACTGCGTGCCTCCCTCTCCGCCAACTCTGTATTGCCCACCATCTTCCCCTCCACACTGGTATTAGATGTTTCTATATATGTGTGCACCTCCATTATTATCATATTCTCTACTTTGCGGTATGTTTACCTTCTATAAGTGAAATCATGCACTCTTTGTCAATATCTGTCTGAGTTATTTTACTCAGTATTCTACCTTCCATGTTGCTGCAGATGTGAATATTCTATTCTTTTGATGGGACAGCTTCTCTGTATGCCTTTTGAACAAATGGCACTGCCTCCCCACAAACGACATATCTCCCCAGCTAAGTGTCCGTCTCTGCACTTAAACAGAGAAACTACAATTCCTCTTCCAAATCTCCCATGGGAAGTGTGTCTTTGAAGCTCAGTGGAACCAGTTCTTCCCCTTACTTTCTGGCAAAATGGACATTCTAGTCCCATCTCCAACTCCACCAAAGACATTTCCCTCCCTCCTCACACACTTATCCCTTCTCTTCCCTCTCTGTCCCCCACTATCAGAGATCTCAGAGACAAACATAATTTCACATCAGGTTGATTTTATTTTATTTTCGTTATTAGTGTATGCAGTTGCTATAATATTCAGCATCTGGACTTTTGGCCAGTACTCAGCGGCTAGACCCCCAAGCATATCTGAGGTGTCTAGACATGCCCCGAAGTCACTGGCTGCCCACTGGTCCAGCTGGAATGGCAGGGGTCTCCATGGTCTCTTGGATCTCCTCTGGTTCGTTCTGGTTAGCTGGAATGGCAGGGGTCTCCATTCTCTCTGAGACCTCCACTGGTTGATTCTGATTAGCTGGAAATGCAGGGGTCTCCATGGTCTCTGGGACGTCCTCTGATTCATTCTGATTATCTGGAATGGCAGGGGTCTCCGTGGTCTCTGGAACCTCCTCTGCTTCCATCTGATTACCTGGAGTTGCAGAGGTATCTATGGTCTCTGGCAAATCCTCTGATTCATTCTGATTAGGTGGAATGTCAGGGGTCTCCAAGGTTTGTGGGACGTCTTCTGGTATACTCTGATTAGCTGAAAATGCAGGTCTCTCCATGGTCTCTGGGTCCTCCTCTGATTCATTCTGATTTCCCGGAATGGCAGGGGTCTCCATGGTTTCTGGGACCTCCTCTGGTTCCTTCTGATTCAGCTGTTCTTCCCCCTTGGATCTCTGGCTACAGAGCTTTGAGCATATGATTTTCTTAAGCTTTTTATATGGTGGGAGTTTTCAGAGAAGTGTTCTTGGGCAGCTTTGCCGGAATGGGATTATTCACCATTACGTTTACCCTGGCAACCTGGAGAAAACAAGACAGGGAGCAAGAATGGCACTGGTTTAGGGAAGGGTGTGAAGACAGGTGGGAACGATGGCTTCAGGAGAAGTGGTGTGGGCAGAGAAGGGTTTTGTGCCAAAAAGGACAGGGGAGGGTGTCTTCTGGGGTGGGGTCGATGGGCAAGAGGAGTTTGGCTGGGTTCAGTTCACCTTGACATTTTTTTCTGGACCTCAATTGATAGGAGGTCTTCATCTTCTCCTGGGTAAGAGGACGTGGGTGTTCCATAACTACTCTGGAGCCTTGTGGCTTCCCAGTCACCTCAGTCATTTGGAGGACTCAAAGTCCTCTGCTCAGAGCCCCTGAGCACCCCTCTATATACCAGTCCCAATGGAGCCTTAACCTCATGCTTTATGAGGTCAGCAAGTCTCTTCCCCAGCCAATAGTGGCCCTGGGTGAGCTTTGACATCACAAAGCCCATCCTCACAAGTCTAGCGGAGGATGGGGAGCAATTCAGAAGATTTGCTGGGAGAAACGAGGCATTAGTAATGCCCGAAAGAGTCCTGCAACTCACCTACAACCCTCACCTCTATGTCAACTCTGATGGGTCACACAGCAGGCAGAGTGCATCTCCTCCAAACCTTGCCCCACAGCCACTCTCCTCGGGCATTCATTGTGTACTCTCTCAGCTTTCACCATTTTCTAGCTTTTCATATCTTCCCTAAACTCCCTCCATGACAACTAGTTTGTGCTTAAGTGTCTGTGGAAGCGAAAATCGTTGCTCTTTCGTCCTGCAATGTGGTCTTAATGCACCTTGAAGCCCATTGAATTCTGGGCCAGCCAACAGAAATCTTTCCATCCCGCCTCCTTGTCTCAGTGTTCCCGGAGCTCGCCTCTATTTTCTGGTTTCCAGTCGGAAACCCTTGTCTTCAGGCTGTGAGAATGCAATGAATACACTTGCCCTTTCTCCACACAGAGCTGTCTCGTTTCAAGAGTAGGACTCAGGGTCACCTCACTAGGAGTGTTACCCAGGCTTGGGTTTGATCAGGGTGATGGGGAAGGGGGAGAGAAATCCATGTTTCAGGTTGTGCTGGGGGATCCCATGCAGGAAATGCCCACCTGCTGCTGATTAGTATTCCCAGCAAGGGGTGGAGCTTGCCCAGAACTGTGTGAGCCTTGTGTGCAAAGGTCTTCTCGACGTGTACCCTCAGAAATCTCTCTTCTCATCTTGTTTACTTGTTGGAAGCTCCCTTGGAGCTTTCCTCACAGCCAACACCAAGGTGGAATTGATTTCCATGAGCAGCTGCCAGAAGCTTCCAGCTTCTTGGACGAAACACTGAGTCATCCTGTCCTGTGCCATTTTCACTCATTGAGCTGGTTGGCTCCGGAAGAAAGGGGAATGGATTGTGTGCTCCACCTCAATCCTCGTTTGTCCATTTGACTCATAGGGTCAACCAGTCTGAGGTGCACCCCTGGGGACAGTTTGGTGGCGTAGTGGGTCTTCCTGGGTTTCCTGTGAAGTGTTCACATCCTGTTGTCCATTTGTTGCTTACTCACCGAGGGTCCATCACACTGCTGAACATTTTAAGAGTTAGAAAACACATGCCGTAAACAAACCCAAAAGATGACTCTTAGAATTGTTACAAGATCTTAAAACTTGATAGATAAATGGGCAAGAGGCATGAACCAACACTTTATAAGAACGATGGATCACTGGCCTTTAAATTTATGAAGACATGGTTAAAGACATGAGCAGCCAATTCACAAGAAGAGTGTGGAACTAACCCCGAACCATGTTAAGAACAAAATAATCTAATGAAGGTAAGAAAAATCATACTAAAATTCTGTTGAGAACAGAAACCCAGGCAGAAGTGGCATAGATTTTAGTAATTGCAGACATACACATTAGGATACTTAGAATAAATATGTTTTGTCTTTTCTAAAAATGAGGAGAGACATGGAAATCATAAAATAGACCCCATTTGATCTTACAGATATGAAAAACATAATGTCAGATGAAGCCCATTTTAAAGGTTGCCTGACAGTTCAGATAGTAAAAAAAACAAACAAACAATCAAACAAAAAATCAACTTCAACATGGGAGACCAGGATTAAATCCCTTTGTTGGGAACCTCCATTGGAGGGAGGAATAGCAGCCTGAACCAGTATGCTTGTCTGGTGAATCCCCATGGACAGAGGAGCCTGGCCAGTCTACAGTCCATGGGGTCACAAAGAGTTGGACATGGCTGAACAATGAAGCACAGCACACCGCAGCACATTGAATGTTTTTGAAAGAAATTCAGATAGAGAGGAAAGAGGGAGAAAGTGAAAAAAGGAAAATAAAAGGAAGAAAAGAAAATCCTCCGTTGCTGGTGAGAACAGGGCAACCACAGATGTCTCCCTGCAGGACAGCACCACACATGTCCATCTGAGCACTCTCAGCCAGTTTGAAACAACCATCTCCAACTTTGGTCCCACTCCTTCAAGCAAACTCATGTGCAGGGTTTACCACTAACATGCTAATAGTCATCATGGTTTCTCCTCTTTCAAATCCTGATTCACCCAGAAGTGAAAAAGACATGTGTGCCCCAATGTTCATCACAGCACTATTTACAATAACCGGGGCATGGAAACAACCTAGATATCCATCAGCAGACAAATGGGTCAGAAAGCTGTGGTACATAGACACAATGGAATACTGCTCAGTCATTAAAAAGAACACATGTGAATCCATTCTAATGAGGTGGATGACACTGGAGCGTACTCCAAAGAGTGAAGTAAGTCAGAAAGAAAAATACCAATACACTATACTAAGGTATATATATTGAACATAGGAAGAGGGAGATGATAAGCCCATATGGGAGACAGCAAAAAAGACAAAGATTTACAGAACAGTATTTTGGACTCTGTGGGAGATAGTGTGGGTGGGATGATCTGAGAGAATAGCATTGAAACATGTGTATTATCATATGTGAAAGGGATAGTCAGTCCATGTTGGATGCATAAGACAGGGTGCCCAGGACTGGTTCACTGGGCTGACCCAGAGGGATTGGATTGGGAGGAACATGTGAGGGGCATTCAGGATAGGGAATAAATGTACTCCCATGGCAGATTCATGTCAATGTATGGCAAAAACCACCACAATATTGAAAAGTAAATACCCACCAATTAAAATAAATAAACTAAACTAAACTAAAATAAAATAAAATAGAATCCTTTGATAAAAAGGGCCTAATCAGGATTGACGTTTTGACCTGCAAAAAGGCCCTTCTTTTCCTTCCTTTCTTCCCTCCTTCCTCCCCCCTCTTTCTTTCCTTTTCTTTCTGATTTTACAAATGTTAAAGCTTGCTTAACATTTATAGTTATGACAAAGTCCTGGCTCTATTCCCCATGTTGTAAAATGCATCCCTGAACTCATCTTCCACTTAACTAGCACCGCGTGCCTCCCACTCCCCCACCTCTGTATTGCTCCGCCCTCTTCCCCTCCTTGCTGGTAACCAGTAGATGCTTCTCTATATTTGTGCTCCTCCATTTATATCATATTGTGTGGTATGTTTACATTCTAAAAGTGATATCATACAGTATTTGTCAATCTCTGTCTGAGGAATTTTACTCAATATTCTACTTTCCATTTTCCTGCAAATGTCAATATTCCATCTTTTTCATGGTCAGCTCCTTTGTATGACTTTTGAACTAATGGCAATGGCCCCCCACACACGACACAGATCCCCAGCTAAGTGTCCATCTCTGCACTCACCCAGAGAAACTCCAATCCTCTTCCTCTTCTCCCATGGGAAGTGTGTCTTTGAAGCTCAATCTGGATCCATTCCTTTCACCTACTTTCTCGCAACTTGGAACTTCTGATCCAAACTCCAACTCCACAGAAGCCATCTCCCTCCTTCCTCACACACTTATCCCTGCCCTGCCCTCTCTTGCCCCCTACTATTAGAGAAATCACAGACAAACATAATTTCACATCAGCTTGATTTTATTTTATTTTCGTTATTAGTGTATGCAGTTGCTATAATATTCAGCATCTGTATTTTTGGCCAGTACTCAGCGGTCAGTACCCTAAGCATTTCTGAGGTGTCTAGCCATGCCCCGAAGTCACTGGCTGTCCACTGGTCCAGCTGGACTGGGAGGGGTCTCCATGGTCTCTGGGACCTAGTCTCTTTCATTCTGATTAGCTGGAAATGCAGGGGTCTCCATGGTCTCTGGCACCTCCTCTGATTGAATCTGCTTACCTGGACTGGCAGGGTTCTCCATGGTCTCTGGGACCTCCTCTGGTTCACTCTGATTAGCTGGAAATGCAGGGGTCTTCATGGTCTCTGGGACCTTCTCTGGTTCCTTCAGATTACCTGGAATGTCAGGGGTCTCCATGGTTTCAGGGACCTCCTCTGGTTCCTTCTGATTTAGCTGTTCATTCGCCTTGGAACTCTGGCTACAGAGCTTTGAGCATCTGATTTTCTTAAACGTTTTTGTGGTGCGAGTTTTCAGAGAAGAATTCTTGGGCAGCTTTGCAAGAATGGGATTACTCACCCTCACGGTTACCCTGGCCACCTGGATCAAATAATACAAGGAGCAAGAATGGCACTGGTTTAGGAAAGAATGTGAAGACAGGTAGGAACAATGGCTTCAGGAGTAGGGGTGTTGGCAGAGAATAGTTATGTGCCAGGCAAGGACAGGGGAGGGTGTCTTCTGGGGTGGGGTCGATAGGCAAGAGAAGTTTTGCTTGGTTCAGTTCACCTTGACAGTTTTTTCTGGACCTCAATGGATAGGAGGTCTTCATCTTCTCCTGGGTAAAAGGAGGTGGGTGTTCCATAACTACTCTGGAGCCTTGTGGCTTCTCAGTCACCTCAGTCAATTGGAGGACTCACAGTGGTCTGCTCAAAGGCCCGGAGCACCCCTATATATACCCGACCCCCTGAGCGTCACAGTCATGCTTTATGAGGTGAACAAGTCTCTTTCCCACCCAATGTGGCCCTCTGTGAGCTTGGACATCACAAAGCCACATTCTGACAGGTCTAGCGGAGGATGGGGAGCAATTCAGATGATTTGCTGGGAGAAATGAGGCATTAGTAATGCTCTCAAGAGGCCGCCAAACTCACCTGCCACTCTCACCTCTATGTGAACTCTGATGGGTCACACAGCAGGCAGAGTGCATCTCCTCCAAAACTTGCCCCAAGCCACACTCCTCAGGCATTCATTCTGTTCTCTATCAACTTTCACCATTATCTAGCTTTTCATATCTTGCCTAAACTCCCTCCCTGACAACTAGTTTGTGCTTAAGTGTCTGTGGAAGTGAAAATCGTTGCTCTTTAGTTCTGCAGTGTAGTCTTAATGCACCTTGAAGCCCATTGAATTCTGGGCCAGCCAACAGAAACCTTTCCATCCCGCCTCCTTATCTCAGTGTTTTCTGACCTCGCCTCCATTTTCTGGTCTCCAGTCGGAAACCTTTGTCTTCAGGCTGTGAGAATGCAGTGAATACAGTTGCCCTTGCTCCACAAGGAGCTGTCTCTTTTCAAGTCTAGGACTCAGGGTCACCTCACTAGGAATACTACCCAGGCTTGGGTTTGAACAGGGTGATGGGGAAGGGGCAGAGAGATGCATGTTTCAGGTTGTGCTGGAGGATCCCATGCAGGATATCCCACCGCAGCTGATTAGTATTCCCAGCAAGGGGTGTGGCTTGCCCAAATCTGTGAGAGCCTTGTGTGCAAACGCCTTCTCAACACGTGCCCTCACAAATCTATTTGTTCATCTTGTTGTCTTGCTGGAAGCTCCCTTGGAGCTTACCTCACTGCCAAAACCAAGGTGGAATTCATTTCCAGAGCAGCTGCCACAACCTTCCAGCTTCTTGGTCGAAACACTGAGTCATCCTGTCCTGTGCATCTAGTTACCATGGTCTCTCATTGAGCTGGTTGGCTCTGGAGGTAAGAGGAATGGATTGTGTGCTCCAACTCAATCCTCATTTTTCCAATTGACTCGTAGGGTCAACCAGCCTGAGGGTCACCCCTGGGGACAGTTTGTTGGCTTATTGGGTCTTCCTGGGTTTCCTGTGAAGTGTTCACATCCTGTTGTCCATTTCTTGCTTACTCACCGAGGGTCCATCACACTGCTGAACATTTTAAGAGGTAGAAAACACACGCCATAAACAAACCCAAAAGATAACTCTTAGAATTGTTAGAAGATCTTAAAACTTGAGAGAAAAATGGGCAAGAGGCATGAGCCAACACTATATAAGAAAGATGTATCACTGGCCTTTAAATTTATGAAGACATGGTTAAAGACACGAGCAGCCAATTCACAAGAAGAGTGTGGAACTAGCCCCAAACCAATTTAAGAACATATTAAATCTAACGAAGGTCAGAAAAATCATACTAAAATTCTCTTGAGAAAGAAACCCAGGCAGAAGTGGCATAGATTTTAGTAATTGCAGACATAGACATTAGGATACTTGGGATAAATGTGTTTTGTCTTTTCTGAAAATAAGGAGAGACATGGAAATCATAAAATAGTCCCCATTTGATCTTACAAATATGAAAAACATAGTGTCAGATGAAGCCCATTTTAAGGGTTTCCTGATGGTTCAGATAGTAAAAAAAAAAAATAAAATAAAATAAAAATAAATAAAAAAACAAAACAAAAAAAAAACAAAAACAAAAACAAAAAAAACAACACCTGCAACATGGGAGATCAAGATTCAATCCCTGGGTTGGGAAAATCCCCTGTAGGGGGGAATGGCAGCCTGCTCCAATATGCTTGTCTGGACAATCCCCATGGACAGAGGAGCCTGGCCAGTCTACAGTCCATGGGGTCACAAAGAGTTGGCCATGGCTGAACAACCAAGCACAGCATAGTGCATCACATTGAATATTTTTGAAAGAAATTCATATAGGGAGGAAAGAGTGAGAAAGGGAAACAGGGGAAATGAAAGGAAGGAAAGAAAATCTTCCGTTGCTGGTTAGAACAGAGCAACCAGTGATGTCCCCCAGCAGGACAGCACCACACATTTCCATCTGAGCACTCTCAGCCAGTTTGAAACAACCATCTCCAACTTTGGTCCCACTCCTTCAACCAAACTCATGTGCAGGGTTTACCACTAACAGACTAATAGTCATCATGGTTTCTCCTCATTCAACTCCTGATTCACCCAGAAGTGAAAAAGACACGTGTGCCCGAATGTTCATCAGAGCACTCTTTACAGAAACCAGGGCATGGAAGCAACCTAGATGTCCATCAGCAGACAAATGGGTAAGAAAGCTGTGGTACATAGACACAATGGAATACTGTTCAGCCATTAAAAAGAACACATGTGAATCCATTCTAATGAGGTGGATGACACTGGAGCATACTCTAAAGAGTGAAGTAAGTCAGAAAGAAAAATACCAATACACTATACTAAGGTATATATATTGAATTTAGGAAGATGGAGATGATAACTCCATATGGGAGACAGCAAAAAAGACAAAGATTACAGAAGAGTCTTTTGGACTTTGTGGGATACGGTCAGGGTGGGATGATCTGAGAGAAGAGCATTGAAACATGTATAGTATCCTATGTGAAAGGGATCCCAGTCCATGTTCAATGCATAAGACAGGGTGCCCAGGACTGCTTCACTGGGCTAACCCAGAGGGATTGGATTGGGAGGAAGATGTGAAGGGGAATCAGGATAGGGAATAAATGTACTCTAATGGCTGATCCATGTCAATGTATGGCAAAAACCACCACAATATTGAAAAGTAAATACCCACCAATTGAAATAAATAAAATAAAATAAAATAGAACCCTTTGATAAAAAGGGCCTAATCAGTATTGACTTTTTGACCTCCAAAAACACCCTTCTTTTCCTTCCTTTCTTCCCTCCTTCCTCCCCCCTCTTTCTTTCCTTTTCTTTCTGATTATACAACTGTTAAAGTTTGCTTTCCATTTATAGTTATGACAAAGTCCTGGCTCTATTCCCCATGTTGTACACTGCATCCCTGAACTCATCTTCCACCTAACTATCACTGCCTGCCTCCCACTCCCCCACCTCTGTTTTGCCCCACCCTTTCCCCTCCCCGCTGGTAACCAGTAGATGCTTCTCTATATTTGTCCAACTCCATTATTATCATATTCTCTACTTTGCGGTATGTTTACATTCCATAAGTGATATCATACAGTATTTGTCAATCTCTGTCTGAGGAATTTTACTCAATATTCTACCTTCCATGTTGTTGCAAATGCCAATATTTGATTCTTTTGATGGTGCAGCTCTTTTGGATGCCTTTTGAACAAATGGCACTGGCCCCCCACACACCACACAGATCCCCAGCTAAGTGTCCATCTCTGCACTCACCCAGATAAACTCCAAGTCCTCTTCCTCTTCTCCAATGGGAAGTGTGTCTTTGAAGCTCAGTCTGGAACCAGTTCTTTCACCTACTTTCTGGCCACCTGGACCTTCTGGTCCCATCTCCAACTCCACAGAAGCCATGTCCCTCCCTCCTCACACACTTATCCCATCCTTGCCCTCTCTGCCCCCTACTATCAGAGAACTCACAGACAAATATAATTTCACATCAGCTTGATTTTATTTTATTTTCGTTATTAGTGTATGCATTTGCTATAATATTCAGCATCTGTATTTTTGGCCAGTACTCAACATCAATACCCCAAGCATTTCTGAGTTGTCTAGCCATGCCCCGAAGTCACTGGCTGTCCACTGGTCCAGCTGGAATGGGAGGGGTCTCCATGGTCTCTGGGACCTAGTCTCTTTCATTCTGATTAGCTGGAAATGCAAGGGTCTCCATGGTCTCTGGGACCTCCTCTGATTGAATCTGCTTACCTGGACTGGCATTGTTCTCCATTTTCTCTGGGACCTCCTCTTGTTCCTTCTGATTACCTGGAATGTCAGGGGTCTCCATGGTCTCTGGGACCTCCACTGGTTCCTTCTGATTTAGCTGTTCATTCACCTTGGAACCCTGGTTACAGAGCTTTGATCATCTGATTTTCTTAAGCTTTTTGGTGGTGGGTGTTTTCAGAGAAGAATTCTTGGGCAGCTTTGCCAGAATGGGATTACTCACCCACATGGTAACCGTGGCCACCTGGATCAAACAATACTAGGAGTAAGAATGGCACTGGTTTAGGAAAGAGTGTGAAGACAGGTGGGAACAATGGCTTCAGGAGTATTGGTGTTGGCAGAGAATAGTTATGTGCCAGGCAAGGACAGGGGAGGTTGTTTTCCGGGGTGGGGTAGATAGGCAAGAGGAGTTTTGCCGGGTTCAGTTCACCTTGACAGTTTTTTCTGGACCTCAATGGATAGGAGGACTTCATATTCTACTGGGTAATAGGAGCTAGGTGTTCCATAACTACTCTGGAGCCTTGTGGCTTCCCAGTCACCTCAGTCAATTGGAGGGTTCACAGTGGTCTGCTCTGAGCCCCTGAGCACCCCTATATATACCCGTCCCCATGAGCCTCACAGTCATGCTTTATGAGGTGAGCAAGTCTCTTTCCCACCAAATGGTGGCCCTGGGTGAGCTTCGACATCATAAAGCCACATTCTGATATGTCTAGCGGAGGATGGGGAGCAATTCAGATGATTTGCTGGGAGAAATGAGGCATTTATAATGCCCTAAATAGGCCGCCAAACTCACCTGCCACCCTCATCTCTATGTCAACTCTGAGGGGTCACACAGCAGGCAGAGTGCATCTCCTCCAAACCTTGCCCCACAGCCACACTCTTCGGGCATTCATTCTGTTCTCTATCAACTTTCACCATTATCTAACTTTTCATATCTTGCATAAACTCCCTCCATGACATCTAGGTTCTGTTTAAGTTTCTGTGGAAGTGAGAATCATTGCTCGTTCGTCCTGTAAAGTGGTCTTAATGCACCTTGAAGCCCATTGAATTCTGGGCCAGCCGACAGAAACCTTTCTATCCGGCTGCCTTGTCTCAGTGTTCCTGGACCTCGCCTCCATTTTCAGTCTCCAGTCGGAAACCTTTGTCTTCAGGCTGTGAGAATGCAGTGAATATACTTGCACTTGCTCCACACAGAGCTGTCTCGTTTCAAGGCTATGACTCAGGGTTACCTCACTAGGAGTACTACCCAGGCTTGGGTTTGGACAGGGTGATGGGGAAGGGGCAGAGAAATGCATGTTTCAGATTGTGCTGGGTGATCCTATGCAGGAAATGCCCACCTGCGGCTGATTAGTATTCCCAGCAAGGGGTGTGGCTTGCCCAGAGCTGTGTGAGCCTTGTGTGCAAAGGTCTTCTCAACACGTGCCCTTACAAATCTATTTTCTCCTCTTGTTTTCTTGCTGGAAGCTCCCTTGGAGCTTACATCACTGCCAAAACCAAGGTGGAATTCATTTCCATGTGCAGCTGCCACAAGCTTCCAAGTTCTTGGACGAAACACTGAGTCATCCTGTCCTGTTCATCTAGTTACCATGGTCTCTCATTGAGCTGGTTGGCTCTGGAGGAACGGGGAATGGATTGTGTGCTCCACCTCAGTCCTCATTTTTCCAATTGACTCGAAGGGTCAACCAGCCTGAGGTACACCCCTGGGAACAGTTTGTCGGCTTAGTGGGTCTTCCTGGGTTTCCAGTGAAGTGTTCACATTCTCTTGTCCATTTTTTGCTTACTCACCCAGGGTCCATCACACTGCTGAACATTTTAAGAGCTAGAAGAAGCATGCCATAAACAAACCCAAAAGATGACTCTTATACATTTTAGAAGATCTTACAACCTGATAGACTAATGGGCAAGAAGCACGAGCCAACACTTTATAAGAAGATGTATCACTGGCCTTTAAATTTGTGAAGACATGTTTAAAGACATGAGCAGCCAATTCACAAGAAGAGTATGGAACTAGCCCTGAACCACCGTAAGAACATATTAAATTGAATGAAGGTAAGAAAAATCATACTAAAATTCTCTGGAGAACTGAAACTAAAGCAGAAGTGGCATAGATTTTAGTAATTGCAGACAGCGACATTAGGATACTTGGAATAAATGTGTTTTGTGTGTTCTAAAAATAAGGAGAGACATGGAAACCATAAAATCCAAGTGATCTTAAGATATCAAACACAGAGTGTCAGATGAAGCCCATTTTAAGGGTTTCCTGATGGCTAGGTTAGTAAAAAAAAAAAAAAAAAAACCAAACAAAAACAAAAAAACACCTGCATCATGGGAGAAAAGTATTCAATCCCTGGGTTGGGAACATCCCCTGGAGGGGGGAATTGCAGCCTGCTCCAGTATGCTTGCCTGGAGAGTCCCCATGGACAGAGGAACCGGGCGGGCTACAGTCCATGGGATCACAAAGAGTTGGACATGGCTAAACAACGAAGCACAGCACAGCGCAGCACATTGAATGTTTGTGAAAAAAATTCAGGTAGGGAGGAAAGAGGGAGAAAGGGAAACAAGGGAAATGAAATGAAGGAAAGAAAATCCTCCGTTGTTGGTGAGAACAGAGCAACAAGAGATGTCTGCCAGCAAGACAGCACCACATTTCCATCTGAGCACTCTCAGCCGGATTGAAACAACCATCTCCAATTTGGTCCCACTCCTTCAACCAAACTCATGTGCAGGGTTTACCACTAACAGGCTAATAGTCATCATGGTTTCTCTCATTCAAATCCTGATTCACCCAGAAGTGGAAAAGACTCGTGTGCCCCAATGTTCATCAGAGCACTCTTTACAGAAACCAGGGCATGGAAGCAACCTAGATATCCATCAGCAGACAAATGGGTAAGAAAGCTGTGGTACATAGACACAATGAAATATTACTCAGCCATTTAAAAAAAAAAAAAAAAACACATGTGAATCCATTCTAATGAGGTGGATGAAAGTGGAGCCTATTATACAGAGGGAAGTAAGTCAGAAAGAAAAACACCAATACACTATACTAAGGCATATATATTGAATTTAGGAAGATGGAGGTGATAACCCTATATGGGAGACAGTAAAAGAGACACAGATTTACTGAACAGTCTTTTGAACTCTGTGGGAGATAGCGAGGGTAGGATGATCTAAAGGAAGACATTGAAACATGTATATTATCATATGTGAAAGGGATAGCCAGTCCATGTTGGATGCATAAGACAGCGTGACCAGGACTGGTTCACTGGGCTTACCCAGGGGTATAGGATTGGGATGAAGATGTGAGGGGGAATCAGGATGGGGAATACATGTACTCTCATGGCTGATTCATGTAACTGTATGGCAAAAACCACCTCAATATTGTAAAGTAAATACCCTCCAATTAAAATAAATAAAATAAAATAAAATAGAATCCTTTGATAAAAAGGCCTAATCAGGATTGACTTTTTGACCTCCAAAAAGGCCCTTCTTTTCCTTCTTTTCTTCCCTCCTTTCTCCCCCCTCTTTCTTTCCTTTTCTTTCTGATTATACAAATGTTAAAGCTTGCTTTGAATTTATAGTTATGAGGAAGTCCTGGCTCTATTCCCCATGTTCTACATGCATCCCTGAGCTCATCTTCCACCAAACTATCACTGCTTGCCTCCCACTCCCCCACCTCTGTATTGCCCCACCCTCATCCCCCCCTCGCTGGTAACCAGTAGATGCTTCACTATATTTGTGCACCTCCATTATTCTCATATTCTGTACTGTGTGGTATGTTCACATTATATAAGTGATATCATACAGTATTTGTCAACCTCTGTCTGAGGTAATTTACTCCATATTTTACCTTCCATGTTGTTGCAAATGCCAATATTCCATTCTTTTGTTGGGGCAGCTCCTTTGGATGCCGTTTGAACAAATGACACTGGCCCACCACACATGACAGAGCTCCCCAGCTAAGTGTCCATCTCAGCACTTTCACAGAGAAACTCCAAGTCCTCTTCCTCTTCTCCCATGGGTAGTGTGTCTTTGAAACTCAATATGGAACCAGTTCTTCCCCCTACTTTCTGGCAACCTGGACCTTCTGGTCCCATCTCCAACTCCAATGAAGCCATCACCCCCCCTCCTACTTATCCCTTCCCTGCCCTCTCTGCCCTCCACTATGAGAGAACTCAGAGACAAATATAATTTCACGTCAGCTTTATTTTATTTTATTTTTGTTATTAGTGTATGCAGTTGCTATAATATTGAGCATCTGTACTTTTGGCCAATAATCAGCGGCAAGACCCCCAAGGATTTCTGAGGTGTCTAGCCATGCTCCGAAGTCGCTTGTTGTCCACTGGTCCGGCTGGAATGGCAGGGGTCTCTATCGTCTCTGGGACCTCCTCTGGTTCATTCTGATTAGCTGGAATTGCAGGGGTCTCCATGCTCCCTAGGACCTCCTCTGGGTCGTTCCGATTAGCTGGAATGGCAGGAATCTCCATGGTCTCTGGGACCTCCTCTGATTCATTCAAATTAGCTGGAAATGCAGGGGTCTCCATTTTCTCTGGGAACTCCTCTGTTTCATTCTGATTAGGTGGAATGGCAGGGGTATCCATGGTCTCTGGACCCTGCTCTGGTTCATTCTGATTACCGGGAAATGCACACGTCTCCAAGGTCTCTGGGACTTCCTCTGATTCATTTTGATTTGCTGAAATGGCAGGCATCTCCATGGTGTCTGGAACTTCCTCTGGTTCCTTCTAATTATCTGGAATGGCAGCAGTTTCCATGGTCTCTGGGACGTCCTCTGGTTCCTTCTGATTCAGCTGTTCATTCTCCTTGAAACTCTGGCTACAGAGCTTTGAGTTCTGATTTTCTTAAGCTTTTTTTGCAGTGGGAGTTTTCAGAGAAGTTTCTTGGGCAGCTCGGCCAGAATGGGATTATTAACCCTCACGGTTACCCTGGCCACCAAGAGAAAACAAGACAGGGAGCAAGAATGGCACTGGTTTAAGGAAGAGTGTGAAGACAGGTGGGGACGATGGCTTCAGGAGAAGGGGTGTGGGCAGAGAAGGGTTATGTGCCAGGCAAGGACAGGGGAGGGTGTCTTCTGGGGTGGGGTCGGTGGGCAAGAGGAGTTTGGCTGTTCAGTTCACATTGACATTTTTTTCTGGACCTCAACTGATAGGAGGTCTTCATCTTCTCCTGGGTAATAGGACGTGGGTGTTCCATAACTACTCTGGAGCCTTGTGGCTTCCCAGTGTCCTCAGTCATTTGGAGGACTCACAGTTGTCAGCTCAGAGCCCCTGAGCACCACTATATATACCCGTCCCCATGGAGACACACCCTCATACTTTATGAGGTCAGCAAGTCTCGTCCCCAGCCAATGTTCGCCCTTGGTGAGCTTTGACATCACAAAGCCCCATCCTGACATGTCTAGCGGAGGATGGGGAGCAATTCAGATGATTTGCTGGGAGAAATGAGGCATTAGTAATGTCCTCAAGAGGCCTCCAAACTCACCTGCCACCCTCACCTCTATGTCAACTCTGATGCGTCACACAGCAGGCAGAGCATATCTCCTCCAAACCTAACCCCACAGCCACACTCCTCGGGCATTCATTCTGTTCTCTCTCAGCTTTCAACATTATTTAGCTTTTCACATCTTGCTTAAACTCCCTCCTTGACAACTAGATTGTGTTTAAGTGTCTGTGGAAGCGAGAATCGTTGCTCGTTGGTCCTACAATGCGGTCTTAATGCACCTTGAAGCCTATTGAATTCTGGGCCAGCCGACATAAACCTTTATCTCCCGCCTGCTTGTCTCAGTGTTCCCAGAGCTTGCCTCCATTTTCTGTTCTCCAGTCGGAAACCCTTGTTTTCAGGCTGTGAGAATGCAGTGAATACACTTGCCGTTGCTCCACACATGAGCTGTCTCTTTTCAAGTCTCGGACTCAGGGTCACCTCACTAGGAGTACTACCCAGGCTTGGGTTTGAAAAGGGTGATGGGGAAGGGGGAGAGAAATCCATGTTTCAGGTTGTGCTGGGGCATCCCATGCAGGAAATGCCCACCTGCAGCTGATTAGAATTGCCAGCAAGGGGTGTGGCTTGCCCAGAGCTTTGTGAGCCTTGTGTGCAAAGGTCTTCTCAACAAGTGCCCTCACAAATCTCTTTTTCATCTTGTTTTCATGCTGGAAGATCCCTTGGAGGTTACCTCACAGCCACAACCAAGGTGGGTTTCATTTCCATGAGCAGCTGCCACAAGCTTCCAGCTTCTTGTATGAAACACTGAGTCATCCTATCCTGTGCATCCAGTTCCCATGGTCTCTAATTGAGCTGGTTGGCTCTGGAGGAATGGGGAATGGATTGTGTGTTCCACCTCAGTCCTAGTTTTTCCAATTGACTAGAAGGGTCAACTAGCCTGAGATGAACCCCTGGGCACAGTTTGTTGGGTTAGTGTGTCATGCTGGGTTTCCGATGAAGTGTTCAAATTCTGTTGTCCATTTGTTGCCTACTCATCCTGGTTCCATCACACTGCTGAACATTGTAAGAGGTAGAAAAAGCACGCTGTAAATAAAGCCAAAGATGAGTCTTAGAATTTTTAGAAGATCTCACAATCTGATAGAATAATGGGCAAGAGGCATGAGCCAACACTTTATGAGAAAGATGTATCACTGGCCTTTAAATTTGTGAAGACATGTTTAAAGACATGAGCAGCCAATTCACAAGAAGAGTATGGAACTAGCCCTGAACTACATTAAGAACATATTAAATCAAATGAAGGTAAGAAAAATCATACTAAAATTCTCTGGAGAACTGAAACTGTAGCAGAAGTGGAATAGATTTTAGTAATGGAAAACAGAGACATTAGGATACTTGGATTAAATGTGTTTTGCATGTTCTAAAAATAAGGAGAGTCATGGAAATCATAAAATAGACCCCATTTGATCCTACATATATGAAAAAATAGTGTCAAATGAAGCCAATTTTAAGGGTTTCCTGATGGCTCAGATAGTAAATAAAAAAAAAAGAAAAAAAATATTAAAAAACCCATCTGCAACATGGGAGACAAGTCTTCAATCCCTGGGTTGGGAAGATCCCCTGGAGGGGTGAATTGCAGCCTACTCCAGTATTCTTGCCTGGAGAATCCCCATGGACAGAGGAGCCTGGTGGGCTACAGTCCATGGGGCCACAAAGAGTTTGACATGGCTGAACAACAAAGCACAACACAGCATAGCACATTGAATATTTGTGAAAGAAATTCAGGTAGGGAGGAAAGAGGGAGAAAGTTAAACACTGGAAATGAAAGGAAGGAAAGAAAATCCTCCGTTGCTGGTGAGAACAGAGCAACCAGTGATGTCCCCCAGCAGGACAGCACCACACATTTCCATCTGAGCACTCTCAGCCGGTGTGAAACAACCATCTCCAACTTTGGTCCCACTCCTTCAACCAAACTCATGTGCAGGGTTTACCACTAACAGACTAATAGTCATCATGGTTTCTCCTCATTCAAATCCTGATTCACCCAGAAGTGAAAAAGACACATGTGCCCCAATGTTCATCACAGCACTGTTTACAATAACCAGGGCATGGAAGCAACCTAGATGTCCATCAGCAGACAAATGGGTCAGAAAGCTGTGGTACATAGACACAATGGAATATTGATCAGCCATTAAAAAGAACACATGTGAATCCATTCTAATGAGGTGGATGAAACTGGAGCCTATTATACAGAGGAAGTAAGTCAGAAAGAAAAACACCAATACACTATACTAAGGCATATATATTGAATTTAGGAAGATGGAGATGATAACCCTATATGGGAGACAGCAAAAGAGACACAGATTTACAGAACAGCCTTTTGGACACTGTGGGGGACTGCGAGGGTGGAATGCTCTGAGAGAAGAGCATTGAAACACGTATATTATCATATGTGAAATGGATAGCCAGTCCATGTTGGATGCATAAGACAGGGTGCCCAGGACTGGTTCACTGGGCTCAAACAGAGGGATTGGATTGGGAGGAACATGTGAGGGGGAATCAGGATGGGAAATACATGTACTCCCATGGCTGATTCATGTAACCGTATGTCAAAAACCACCACAATATTGTCAAGTAAATACCAACCAATTAAAAAAAAATAAAATAAAATAGAACCTTTGATAAAAAGGGCCTAATCAGTATTGACTTTTTGACCTCCAAAAACGCCCTTCTTTTCCTTCCTTTATTCCCTCCTTCCTCTCCCATCTTTCTTTCCTTTTCTTTCTAATTATACAACTGTTAAAGCTTGCTTTCCATTTATAGTTATGAGAAAGTCCTGGCTCTATTCCCCCTGTTGTACAATGCATCCCTGAGCTCATCTTCCACCTAACTATCAGTGCATGCCTCCCACTCCCCCACCTCTGTATTGCTCCACCCTCTTCTCCTCCCTGCTGGTAACCAGTAGATGCTTGTCTATATTTGTGCACCTCCATTATTATCATATTCTCTAATTTGTGGTATGTTTACATTTTATAAGTGATATCATACAGTAATTGTCAATCCCTCTCTGATGTATTTTACTCAATATATACCTTCCATGTTGTTGCAAATGCCAATATTCCATTCTTTTGATGGGGCAGCACTTTTGGATGCCTTTTGAACAAATGACACTAGCCCCCCACACATGACACAGCTCCCCTGCTAAGTGTCCATCTCCACAGTCTGACAGAGAAACTCCAAGTCCTCTTCCTCTTCTCCCATGGGAAGTGTGTCTTTGAAGCTCAGTCTGGATCCAGTTTTTCCCCCTACTTTCTGGCAACCTGGACCTTCTGATCCCATCTCCAACTCCACAGAAGCCATCTCCCCCCGCTCCTCACACACTTATACCTTCCCTACCCTCTCTGCCCCCCAACTATCAGGGAACTCAGAGACAAATATAGTTTCACATCAGCTTGATTTTATTTTAATTTCGTTATTACTGTATGCAGTTGCTATAATATTCAGCATCTGTAATTTTGGCCAGTACTCAGCAGCCAGACCCCCAAGCATTTCTGAGGTGTCTAGCCATTCCCTAAAGTCACTGGTTGTCCACTGGTCCGGCTGGAATGCATGGTTCTCCATGGTCTCTAGGACCTCCTCTGGTTCATTCTGATTAGCTGGAATGGCAGAGGTCTCCATGCTCCCTGGGACCTCCTCTGGTTCGTTCTGATTAGCTGGAATTGCAGGGGTACCCTTGGTCTCTGGGAACTCCTCTGTTTCATTCTGATTAGCTGGAATGGCAGGTGTCTCCATGGTCTCTGGGAGCTGCTCTGGTTCATTCTGAATAGCTGGAAATGCAGGTGTCTCCATGGTCTTTGGGAAATCATTTGATTCATTCTGATTAGCTGGAATGGCACAGATCTCCATGATGTCTGGTACTTTCTCAGTTCCTTCTCATTATCTGGAATGGCAGCTGTTTCCATGGTCTCGGGGACCTCCTCTGTTTCCTTCTGATTCAGCTGTTCATTCTCCTTGGAACTCTGGTTACATAGCTTTGAGCATCTGATTTTCTTAAGCTTTTTTTGAATTGGAGTTTTCAGAGAAGTTTCTTGGGCAGCTCTGCCGGAATGGGATTATTAACCCTCACGGTTACCCTGGCCACCAAGAGAAAACAAGACAGGGAGCAAGAATGGCACTGGTTTAAGGAAAAGTGTGGACAGGTGGGAACGATGGCTTCAGGAGAAGGGGTGTGGGCAGAGAAGAGTTATGTGCCAGGCAAGGACAGGGAAGGGTGAATTCTAGGGTCGGGTCGATGGGCAAGAGGAGTTTGGCTGGGTTCAGCTCACCTTGACATTTTTTTCTGGACCTCAACTGATAGGAGGTTTACATCGTCTCCTGGGTAACAGGAGGTGGGTGTTCCATAACTACTCTGGAGCCTTGTGGCTTCCCAGTCACCTCAGTCATTTGTAGGACTCACAGTGGTCTGCTCAGAGCCCCTGAGCACCACTATATATACCCGTACCCATGGAGCCTCACCCTTATGATTTATGAGGTCACCAAGTCTCTTCCCCAGCCAATGGTGGCCCTGGGTGAGCTTTGACGTCACAAAGCCCTATCCTGAAATGTCTAGCGGAGGATGGGGAGCAATTCAGATGATTTGCTCCCCATCCTGACATGTCTAGCGGAGGATGGGGAGCAATTCAGATGATTTGCTGGGAGAAATGAGGCATTAGTAATGTCCTCAAGAGGCCTCCAAACTCACCTGCCACCCTCACCTCTATGTCATTTCTGATGAGTCTCACAGCAGGCAGAGTGTGTCTCCTCCAAACCATTCCCCACAGCCACACTCCTCGGGAATTCATTCTGTTCTCTCTCAGCTTTCATCATTTTCTAGCTTTTCATATCTTGCCTAAACTCCATCCTTGACAACTAGATTGTGTTTAAATGTCTGAGGAAGGGAGAATCATTGTTCGTTCATCCTGCAATGCAGTCTTAATGCACTTTGAAACCCATTGAATTCTGGGCCAGCTGACAGAAACCTTTCTATGCCGCCTCCTTGTCTCTGTGTTCCCAGAGCTCACCTCTATTTTCTGTTCTCCAGTCGGAAACCCTTGTCTTCAGGCTGTGAGAATGCAGTGAATACACTTGCCCTTGCTCCACACGGAGCTGTCTCTTTTCAAGTCTAGGCCTCAGGTTCACCTCACTAGGAGTACTACCCAGGCTTGGGTTTGAACAGGGTGATGGGGAAGGGGCAGAGAAATGCATGTTTCAGGTTGTGCTGGAGGATCCCATGCAGGAAATGCCCACCTGCAGCTGATTAGTATTCCCAGCATGGGGTGAGACTTGCCCAGAGCTGTGTGAGCCTTGTGTGCAAAGGCCTTCTCAACACGTGCCCTCACAAATCGCTTTTCTCATCTCGGTTTCTTGCTGCAGGCTTTCTTGAAGCTTATCTCACAGCCAAAACCAAGGTGGAATTCATTTCCATGAGCAGGTGCCACAATTTTCCAGGTTCTTCGATGAAACACTGAGTCATCCTGTCCTCTGCATCTAGTTACCATGGTCTCTCATTGAGCTGGTTGGCTCTGTAGGAATGGGGAATGGAATGTATGTTCCACCATAGTCCTCGTTTTTCCAATTGACTCATAGGGTCAACCAGCCTGAGGTGCAACCCTGGGGACAGTTTGTTGGCTTAGTGGGTCTTCCTGGGTTTCTGATGAAGTGTTCACATCCTGTTGTCCTTTTGCCTCTTACTCACCCAGGGTGAATCACACTGCTGAATATTTTAAGAGGTAGAAAAAGCACGCTGTAAACAAACCCAAAAGATGACTCTTAGAATTTTTAGAAGATCTTAAAACCTGATAGAAAAATGGGCAAGAGGCACGAGCCAACACTTTACAAGAAAGATGTATCACTGGCCTTTAAATTTATGAAGACATGTTTAAAGACATGAGCAGCCAATTCACAAGAAGAGTATGGAACTAGCCCTGAACCACATTAAGAACATATTAAACCATATGAAGGTAAGAAAAATTGTACAAAAATTCCCTTGAGAACTGCAATTACTTTTAGTAATTGCAGACAGAGACATTAGGATCTTGGAATAAATGTGCTTTGTGTGTTCTAAAAATAAGGAGAGTCATGGAAAGTATAGAATAGTCCCCATTTGATCTTACAGATATCAAGCACATAGTGTCAGATCATGCCCATTTTAAGGGTTTACTGATGGCTCAGATAGTAAATAAAAAAAAACAAACAAACAAACAAAAAACAAACAAACAAAAAAAAAAAAACCCACCTGCAGCATGGGAGACAAGTTTTCAATCCCTGGGTTGGGAAGATCCCCTGGAGGGAGAAATTGCAGCCTGCTCCAGTAAGCTTGCCTGGACAATCCCGATGGACAGAGGAGCCTGGCGGGCTACAGTCCATGGGGTCACAAAGAGTTGGACATGGCTGAACAATGAAGCACAGCACAGTGCAGCACATTGAATATTTGTGAAAGAAATTCAGGTAGGGAGGAAAGAGGGAGAAAGGGAAACAAGGGAAATGAAAGGAAGGAAAGAAAATCCTCCGTTGCTGGTGTGAACAGAGCAACCAGAAATGTCCCTCAGTAGGACAGCACCACATATTTCCATCTCAGCACTCTCAGCTGGTTTGAAACAACCATCTCCAACTTTGGTCCCACTCCTTCAACCAAACTCATGTGCAGGGTTTACCACTAACAGGCTAATAGTCATCATGGTATCTCCTCATTCAAATCCTGATTCACCCAGAAGTGAAGAAGACACATGTGCCCCAATGTTCATCACAGCACTGTTTACAATAACCAGGGCATGGAAGCAACCTAGATGTCCATCAGCAGACAAATGGGTAAGAAAGCTTTGGTACATAGACACAATGGAACATTGATCAGCCATTAAGAAGAACACATATGAATCCATTCTAACGAGGTGGATGAAACTGCAGCCTATTTTACAGAGGGAAGTAAGTCAGAAGGAAAAACACCAATACACTATACTAAGGCATATACATTGAATTTAGGAAGATGGAGATGATAACCCTATATGGGAGACAGCAAAAGAGACACAGATTTACAGAACAGTCTTTTGGGCTCTGTGGGAGATGGCGAGGGTGGGATGATCTGAGAGAAGAGCATTGAAACATGTATACTATGATATGTGAAAGGGATAGCCAGTCCATGTTGGATGCATAAGACAGGGTGCCCAGGACTGGTTCACTGGGCTGACCCAGAGGGATTGGATTGGGAGGAAGATGTGAGGGGCAATCAGGATGGGGAATACATGTACTCCCATGGCTGATTCATGTCAATGTATGGCAAAAACCACGACAATATTGTAAAGTAATTACCCATCAATTAAACGGAATAAAATTAAATAACATAGAAATCTTTGATAAAAAGGGCCTAATCAGTATTGACTTTTTCACGTCCAAAAACGCCCTTCGTTTCCTTCCTTTCCTCCCTCGTTCCTCCCCTCTCTTTCTTTGCTTTTCTTTCTGATTATACAACTGTTAAAGTTTGCTTTCCATTTATAGTTATGACAAAGTCCTGGCTCTATTCCCCATGTTCTACAAGGCATCCATGATCTCACCTTCAACCCAACTATCACTGCGTGCCTCCCACTCCCCCACCTCTGTATTACCTCGCCCTCTTCCCCTCCCCGTTGGTAACCAGCAGATGCTTCTCTATATTTGTGCACCTCCATTATTATCATATTCTCTACTTTGCTGTATGTTTACATTCTATAAGTCATATCATACAGTATCTGTCAATCTCTGTCTGTGGTATTTTACTCAATATTCTACCTTGCATGTTGCTGCAAATGTCAATACTCCATTCTTTTGATGCGGCAGCTCCTTTATATGCGTTTTGAACAAATGGCACTACGCCCCCCGCCCCCCTACACACACACACACGACACAGCTCCCCAGCTAAGTGTCCGTCTCTGCACTCACACAGAGAAACTCCAAGTCCTCTTCCTCTTCTCCCATGGGAAGTGTCTCTTTAAAGCTCAGTCTGGAACCAGTTCTTCCCACTACTTTCTGGCAACCTGTACCTTCTGGTTCGATCTCCAACTTCACAGAAGCCATCTCCTTCCCTCCTCACACTCTTATCCCTTCCCTGCCCTCTCTGCCTCCCACTATGAGAGAACTCAGAGACAAACATAATTTCACATCAGCTTGATTTTATTTTATTTTCGTTATTAGTGTATGCAGTTACTATAATATTCAGCATCTGTACTTTTAGTCAGTACTCAACGGCCAGACCCCCAAGCATTTCTGAGTTGTCTAGCCATGCCCCGAAATCACTGGTTGCCCACTGGCCCGGCTGGAGTGGCAGGGGTCTCCATGGTCCCTGGGACCTCCTCTGGTTCATTCTGATTAGCTGAAACGGCAGGGATCGCCATGGAGTCTGGTACTTCCTCTGGTTCGTTCTGACTATCTGGAAATGGAGCGGTTTCCATGGTCTCTGGGACCTCTTCTGGTTCCTTCTGATTCAGGTGTTCATTCTCCTTGGAACTCTGGCTACACAGATCTGAGCATTTTATTTTCTTAAGCTTTTTCTGCAGTGGGCGTTTTCAGAGAAGTTTCTTGGGCAGCTCGGCTGGAATGGGATTATTCACCCTCATGGTTACCCTGGCCACCTGGAGAAAACAAGAAAGGGAGCATAATGGCACTGGTTTAAGGAAGAGTGTGAAGACAGGTTGAAATGATGTCTTCAGGAGAAGGGGTGTGGGCAGAGAAGGGTTATGTGCCTGGCAAGGAGGGGAGAGGGTCTTCTGGGGTGGGGTATATGGGCAAGAGGAGTTCGGCTGGGTGCAGTTCACCTTTACATTTTTTTTCTGGACCTCAATTGATAGGAGGTCTTCATCTTCTCCTGGGTAACAGGATGTGGGTGTTCCATAACTACTCGGGAGCCATAGGCTTCCCAGCCACCTCAGTCATTTGGAAGAATCACAGTGGTCTGCTCAGAGCCACTGAGCACCACTATATATACCCGTCCCCATGGAGCCTCACCCTCACGCTTTATGAGGTCAGCAAGTCTCTTCCCCAGGCTACAGTGGCCATTAGTGAGCTTTGACATCAAAAAGGCCCATCCTGACATGTCTAGCAGAGGATGGGGAACAATTCAGAAGATTTGCTGGGAGAAATGAGGCATTAGTAATGCCCTCAAGAGGCCTGCAAACTCACCTGCCACCCTCACCTCTCTGTCAACTCTGATGGGTAACACAGCAGGCAGAGTGCATTTCCTCAAAACCTTGCCCCACAGCCACACTCCTCTGGCATTCATTGTGTACTCTTTCAGCTGTCACCATTATCTAGCTTTTCACATCTTGCCTAAACTCCCTCCTTGACAACTAGATTGTGTTTAAGTGTCTGTGGAAGTGAGAATCATTGCTCGTTGGTCCTGCAATGCGGTCTTAATGAATCTTGAAGCCGACTGAATTCTGGGCCAGCTGACAGAAACCTTTCCATCCTGCCTCCTTGTCGAAGTGTTCCCGGAGTCGCCTCCATTTTCTGGTCTTCAGTCGGAAACCCTTGTCTTCAGGCTGTGAGAATGCAGTGAATACACTTGTCCTTGCTCCACACGGAGCTGACTCTTTTCAAGTCTAGGAATCAGGATCACCTCACTAGGAGTACTACCCAGGCTTGGGTTTGAACAGGGTGATGGGGAAGGGGCAGATAAATGCATGTTTCAGATTGTGCTGGGGGATGCCATGCAGGAAATGCCCACCTGTAGCTGATTAGTATTCCCAGCAAGGGGTGTGGCTTGCGCAGAGCTGTGTGAGTCTTGTGTGAAAGTTCTTTTCAACACGTGCCCTCACAAATCACATTTTCATGTTGTTTTCTTGGAGGAAGCTCCCTTGGGGCTTCCCTCAGACCCAAAACCAAGGTGGAATTCATTTCCATGAGCAGCTGCCACAAGCTTCCAGCTTCTTGGACGAAATACTGAGTCACTCTGTCCTGTGCATCTGGTTCCCATGGTCTCTCATTGAGCTAGTTGGCTCTGGAGGAACGGGGAATGGATTGTGTGCTCCACCTCAGTCCTCGTTTTTCCAATTGACTGGAAGGGTCAACTAGCCTGAGGTGCACCCCTGGGGACAATTTGTTGGCTTAGTGGGTCTTCCTGGGTTTCAGATGTAGTGTTCACATCCTGTTTTCCATTGGTTGCTTGCTCATCCAGGTTCATTCACACTGCTGAACATTTTAAGAGGTAGAAAAAGCATGCCGTAAACAAACCCAAAAGATGACTCTTAGAATTTTTAGAAGATCTTACAACCTGATAAAAAAATGGGCAAGAGGCATGAACCAAACTTTATGAGAAAGATGTATCACTGGCCTTTAAATTTATGAAGACATGTTTAAAGACATGGGCAGCCAATTCACAAGAAGAGTATGGACTAGCCCTGAGCCACTTTAAGAACATATTAAATTGAATGAAGTTAAGAAAAATCATACTAAAGTTCTCTTGAGAACTGAAACTCAAGCAGAAGTGGCATAGATTTTAGTAATTGCAGACAGAGACATTAGGATACTTGGAATAAATGTGCTTTGTGTGTTCTAAAAATAAGGAGAGTCATAGAAATCATAAAATAGACCCCATTTGATCCTACAGATATGAAAAACATAGTGTCAGATGAAGCCCATTTTAAGGGTTTCATGATGGCTCAGATAGTAAAAAGAAAAAAAAAAAAGAACCAAAAAAGAAATAAAAATAAAAAGCCCACCTGCAACATGGGAGACAAGTATTCAACCCCTGGGTTGGGAACATCCCCTGGAGGGGGGAACTGCAGCCTGCTCCAGTATGCTCTTGTGAACCTCTTTTCACTCTAGGCCTCGCCCTCTGTGCTGAGCCTGAGTCCAAAGTTTACCTCACAGAAAACTCAAAGCCAAAGCTCAGATCCATGTGAGGTTGTCTAATTGTGGCATGGGGCCCTGGGGAACAAACTCCTAGAAGAGGGAGGAGGGAGGTGAGGACAACAGTGAAATGAACAGAAGTTGAAAATAAATGTGGATAGATGGTGGTTTCTATGGTCACCAGATCTTGAGTGGAATATACCATGTGTCCTTCTGAGAAGTTAAACCATCTTCAGGATATGAAGGGGGTTAAACTTCCAACAGCTATGGAAGGCAGAGGGTCAAGTTATGCAAAGTTCCCTGCTTAGTAGATAGTCCCTCTCAGCCATGCCCTCTGTTGGCAGATGGTGAAAAAATTTTCCAGAGGAGGGCTCAGGCCATCAGTCCCTGGTTCATTTTCTGGTCCTAGAGAGATATTCTTTAGGGAGAGGATTGACCCCATGAGTTCTTTTCTTGAGATCAAATTCCCCTGAGCCAGTCAGAGTGCACCAAGTTTGCAGATGGCAGAGAACCCAGGCCTAGGCCAAGTCTTGCAGTGGCCATGCAATCCCTGAGTGTGGTTTGGGGTGTTTATAGTAAGAAGAAAGGGAGAATGAATGAAAACTCTCTCACCCATATAATCCCTAGGGGGAAACTGGAGCTTATGTAAGGAAGCCTGGGCATCCTCAGATATTATTATTGATATATTCTGAGGAGCAAATGCAGGGATGGGGAGGTTTCTGTGGTGCTATAGTTAAGTTAACACGAAGCACAGCTAGCTGGTCCCCAGAAGTAAACACAGAGTTTACCCTGGCCCCATCACTTCTTCTCTCAGTTGAACCAGGGAGAAACAACTACATGAACTTTCAGCATTCTTGCTCTGCATCCTCTGCCAGAGCACAGCAGGTTGGAGTGAGAGACACAGGGAATAAGACTGTACCTTTCTGCCATTGACACAACAGGGGGACTTTCACTGTTTTGCCACGGTTCAGGAGTGACAGAACAAGGGTCATTCTAGTCGACTCCGTTAATCCCACTCTATGTCTCATGTTACTGTTCACTCCCTAAGTCGTATCTGACTCTTTGCGACCCCATGGAATGCAGCATGCCAGGATTCTCAAATTCCTGTCCATTGAGTTGGTGATGCTAACCAACCATCTCTCCTGTTGTCCCATTCTGCTCTCACCCTCAATCTTTTCCAGCATCAGGAACTTTTCCAATGAGTCAGCTCTTCACATCTGGTGGCCAAGGTATCGAAGCTTCAGCTTCAGCTTCCAATGAATATTCAGGGATGATTTCCTTTAGGATTGACTGCCTTGATGTGCTTGCTATCCAAGAGACTCTCAAGTGTCTTCTCCAGGACCAAAATTCAAAAGCATCAATTCTTCACAACTCAGCCTTCCTTTTGGTCCAACTGTCATATCCATACATAACTAATGGAAAACACCATAGCCTTCACTATACAGACATTTGTTGGCAAAGTGATGTCTCTGCTTTTTAATACCCTCTCTAGATTTGTCACAGCTTTATTGTCAAGGAACAGGAGCTTTTAAATTCGTGGCTGCAGTCAACATCTGTTGTGATTTTGGAGCACAAGAAAATAAAATCTACCACAGTTTCCAATGTTTCCCCATCTGTTTGCCATGAAGTGCACCATGGGACCAGATGCCATGACCTTAGTATATTGAATGTTGAGTTTTAAGACAGTTTTTCACTCTCCTCTTTCACCCTTATCAGGAGGCTCTTCAGTTCTTTTAGTTCACGCTTATTACCATCAGAGTGAAATCATCTGCATATCTGAGGTCGCTGATATTTCTTCTGGCAATCTTGATTACAGCTTGTGATTCATCCAGCCTGGAATTTCACATGAGGTACACTGCATATAAGTTAAATAAGCAGGGTAACAAGCCTTTCCCAATTTTGAAGAAGTCCACTGTTCCATATCTGGTTCTAATTGTTGCTTATTGACCTGCATACATCTTTCTAAGGAGTCAGATAAGGTGGTGTGGTATCGCCATCCCTTTAAGTATTTTCCATAGGTTTTGTGTGTGTGTGTGTGTGTGTGTGTGTGTGTGATCCTCACAGTTGAAGGCTTTAACATAGTCAATGAAGCAGAGGTAGATGTTTTTCTGGAATTCCTTTGCTTTTTATATGATTCAGTGGATGTCGGCAATGTGATGTCTGGTTTCTCTGCCTTTTCTAAATCCAGCTTGTACATCTGGAATTTCTTGGTTCACCTACTGATGAAGCCTAACCTGATGGATTTTTAAAAATTTATTTATTTTAATTGCAGGCTAATTACTTTACAATATTGTAGTGGTTTTTGCCATACATTGACGTGAATCAGCCTTGGGTGTACATGTGTTCCCCATCCTGAACCCCTCTCCCACCTCCCTCCCCATCCCATCCCTCTGGGTCATCCTAATGCACCATCCGTGAGCACCCTGTCTCATGCATCGAACCTGGACTGGCGATCTATTTCACATATGATAACATATATGTTTCAGAGATATTCTCTCAGATCATCCAACACTTGACTTCTCCCACAGAGGCCAAAAAACTGTTCTATACACCTGTGTCTCTTTTGCTGCTTGCATATAGGGTTATCATCACCATCTTTCTAAATTCCATATATATGTGTTAGTATACTAACTTTTTCTTCCTGACTTACTTCACTCTGTATAATAGGCTCCAGTTTCATCCATCTCATTAGAACTGATTCAAATGTATTCTTTTTAATGGCTGAGTAATATTCCATTTTGTATATGTACCACAGCTTTCTTATTCATTCATCTGCAGATGGACATCTAGGTTGCTTCCATGTCCTGGCTATTATAAACAGTGCTGCGATGAACATTGGGGTACATGAGTCTCTTTCAATTCTAGTTTCCTTGGTGTGTATGCCCAGCAGTGGGATTGCTGGGTCATATGGCAGTTCTATTTCCAGTTTTTTAAGGAATCTCCACAGTGCTCTCCATAGTGGCTGTACTAGTTTGCATTTCCACCAACAGTGTAAGAGGGTTCCCTTTTCTCCACACCCTCTCCAGCATTTATTGTTTGTAGACTTTGGATAATAGCCATTCTGACTGGTGTGAGATGGCACCACACTGTGGTTTTAATTTGCATTTCTCTGATAATGAGTGATGTTGAGCATCTTTTCATGTTTGTTAGCCATCTGGATGTCTTCTTTGGATAAATGTCTGTTTAGTTCTTTGGCCCATTTTTTTGATTGGGTCATTTATTTTGCTGGAATTGAGCTGCAGGAGTGCTTCTATATTTTTGAGATTAATTCTTTGTCAGTTGCTTCGCTTGCTATTATTTTCTCACATTCTGAAGGCTGTCTTTTCAACCTGCTTATAGTTTCCTTTGTTGTGCAAAAGTTTAAGTTTAATTAGGTCCCCCCTTTTTTTTAAAATTTTTGCTTTTATTTCCATTACTCTGCAAGGTGAGCCATAGAGGATCCCACTGTGACTTATGTCCGAGAGTGTTTTGCCTACGTTTTCCTCTAGGAGTTTTATAGTTTCTGGTCCTACATAAAGATCTTTGATCCATTTTGAGCTTATTTTTGTGTATGGTGTTAGAAAGTTTTCTAGTTTCATTCTTTTACAAGTGGTTGACCAGTTTTCCCAGCACCATCTGTTACAGAGATTGTCTTTTCCTCATTGTATATTCTTGCCTCCTTTGTCAAAGATAAGGTGTTCATAGGTGCATGTATTTATCTCTGGGCTTTCTATTTTGTTTCATTGATCTATATTTCTCTCTTTGTGATGGTACCATACTGTCTTGATGACTGTAGCTTTGCAGTATAGCCTGAAGTCAGGCAGGTTGATTCCTCCAGTTCCATTATTCTTTCTCAAGATTGCTTTGGTATTCAAGTTTTTTGTATTTCCATACAAATTGTGAAATTATTTGTTCTAGTTCTCTGAAAAATACTGTTGGTAACTTGATAGGGGTTGCATTGAATCTATATATTGCTTTGGGTAGTATACTCATTTTCACTATATTGATTCTTCCAATCCATGAACATGGTATATTTCTCCATCTATTTGTGTCATCTTTGATTTCTTTCATCAATGTTTTATAGTATTCTATATATAGGTCTTTTGTTTCTTTAGGTAGATATATTCCTAAGTATTTTATTCTTTTCATTGCAATGGTGAATGGAATTGTTTCCTTAATTTCTTTTTCTGTTTTCTTGTTGGTAGTGTATAGGAATGCAAGGGAATTCTGTGGGTTGATTTTATATCCTGCAACATTACTGTATTTATTGATTAGCTCTAGTAATTTTCTGGTGGAGTCTTTAGGGTTTTCTATGTAGAGGATCATGTCATCTGCAATCAGTGAGAGTTTTACTTCTTTTTTTTCCGATCTGGATTCCTTTTATTTCTTTTTCTGCTCTGACTGCTGTGGCCAAAACTTCCAAAACTATGTTGAATAGTAGTGGTGAGAGTGGGCACCCTTTTCATGTTCCTGACTTTAGGGGAAATGCTTTCAATTTTTCACCATTGAGGATAATGTTTGCTGTGGGTTGTCATATATGGCTTTTACTAAGTTGATGTATGTTCCTTCTATGCCTGCTTTCCAGAGGGTTGTTATTATAAATGGATGTTGAATTTTGTATAAGGCTTTCTCTGCATCTATTGAGATAATCATATGGTTTTTATCTTTCAATTTGTTAATGTGGTGTATTACATTGATTGATTTGTGGATATTAAAGAATCCTTGCATCCCTGGGATAAAGCGCACTTGGTCATGATGTATGATCTTTTAAATTTGTTGTTGGATTCTGTTTTCTAGAATTTTGTTAAGGGTTATTGCATCTATGTTTATCAGTGATATTGGCCTGTAGTTTTCTATTTTTGTGGCATCTTTGTCTGGTTTTGGTATTAGGGTGATGTTGGCCTCATAGAATGAGTTTGGAATTTCACCTTCCTCTGCAATTTTTTGGAAGAGTTTGAGTAGGATAGGTGTTGCTAGTAAGTCACTTCAGTCGTGTCTGACTCTGTGCAACCCCATAGACGGCAGCCCACCAGGCTCCCCCGTCCCTGGGATTCTCTAGGCAAGAACACTGGAGTGGGCTGCCATTTCTTTCTCCGATGTGTGAAAGTGAAAAGTGAAAGTGAAGTCACTCAGTCGTGTCCAGCTCTTAGCGACCCCATGGACCGCAGGCTACCAGGCTCCTCCATCCATGGGATTTTCCAGGCAAGAGTACTGGAGTGGGGTGCCATTGCATTCTCTGAGGATAGGCGTTAGCTCTTCTCTAAATTTTTGGTAGAATTCAGCTGTGAAGACGTCTGGTCCTGGGATTTTGTTTGCTGGAAGATTTCTGATTACAGTTTCAATTTCCATGCTTGTGATGGGTCTGTTAAGGTTTTCTATTTCTTCCTGGTTCAGTTCGAAAGTTATACTTTTCTAAGAATTTGTCCATTTCTTCCAAGTTGTCCATTTATTGGCATATAGTTGCTGATAGTAGCCTCTTATGATCTTTTGTATTTCTGTTGTTTGTTGTGATTTCTCCTTTTTCATTTCTAATTTTATTGATTTGATTCTTCTCCCTTTGTTTCTTGATGAGCCTGGCTAATAGTTTGTCAATTTAATTTATCTTCTCAAAGAACCAGCTTTTAGCTTTATTGATTTTTGCTATGGTCTCCTTTGTTTCTTTTGCATTTATTTCTGCCCTAATTTTTTTTTTAAGAGGCTCCTGTCATTTTAATTAGGTTTGCCAGGAAAAGCAATAACCTCAGCTAACCACTCTGCCCTCCCCCTCCCTGCAACTCTCATCTCCTTTCATGTGCATACAGCACAGGAAGCCAAGGGCCCTCCTCCCCATGATCCTCCCCACTCCCATTAGAGGAAGAAATGCCACTACATGGACTCAGCCTCCTCCATACAGCATGAAACATGATGAATAAAAACATCTTTATGCAGAGTTCTGTTGTGCCTATTATCTTAGGGTGGAGTCAGGGACAGAGGCAAAGGCTGGGTGAGGTCTGAGGATCTCTTAGAGATCAGGATTTGCCTGAGGATCACAGAGTCCATAGGTCACCCAGAAAAGGGGCTATGTCTAAAAGGAAAGGGGCTAGGATGGGCTAGGCTGAAAGTTTTCCTCAAGGGTGAGGATAAGGAGAGCTAAAAATCCATTTTCCTTCCTCCCCTACACGATCCCTCCTCCCATGTAGAAGGGTAGGGGGCTCCTGGGCAGGGAACAGAGTCACAATTCTCTAAGGGTCTCATCTGTGGTTCCCAGAGCTTTGGGCAGGCAGTGAGTAGGGCATATGCCCTGGTGCTGCACCACCCCTTCCCCCGGCTCAGGCTTCTCTCCACCTGTGAGCACCAGCGCCTGCAAGATGTCAGACAGGGATACAATCCCCTTGACCACATCATTCTCATCCACCACTACAAGTCAGTGAACCTCTGCTTCTACCAGCCTGTTGATGATGGTTTCCAGAGTCTCATGCAGGTAGCACTTGAGAACACCCTCAAAGTAATGTGATCGATATTGCAGGGCTTTGGTCACCGACACATCTAGGTTGTTGTAGGTCTTTTCTGCTGCCAGGTTAAATAACTTGAGGAACTTGAGGATGCGCTTGTGGGTGAGGATGTACAAGGTGTTGCCTGATTCCGGGTCAGTAACTGGCAGCCTGTGGATCTTGTTTCGAATTAATGAAGAGACAGCATCAAACAAGCTGGCATTAGGAGAAATGCAGACAAGTGGTTTAAAGGAGTCCTGTAGGTACACCTCTCTCCAAGTTTCTATCTTGTGTTCTTCCAGCTCATAGATCTGCACCAAGGCTGATTTATAGTAGCGGTGCAGGATATTGATGAAATCAGTGATGGTCAGCATGCCCACAAAACTCTGCTTCTTACTATCCCACAAAGGGGCAGCCCGGACACCATTAGTCACCAAAGCAAAGAAAGCTTTCTTCACCTGAAGGGAAGTATCAAATACAACCAGTTTTGAGCTTGTGGGAATCAGGTCATAGCAGCGATGAGACCTCATGAAGGAAGTATACATGCTATTGTTGGATTCCGGAGTCTCTTGAAGATGCTCATTTTCCACAGCTGGGTAGCTCTCTGAAAAAGAGACTGCCTCCATTGCGAGAGACGCCGGCTGGGTTCTTTCACTTTAGGCTTATTTCTGCCCTAATTTTTAAGATTTCTTTCCTTTCACTAAATCTGGGGTTCTTCATTTCTTCCTTTTCTAGTTGCTTTAGGTGTAGAGTTAGGTTATTTATTTAACTTTTTTCTTGTTTATTGAGGTAAGCCTATATTGCTATGAACGTTCCCCTTAGCATTGCTTTTACAGTGTCCCATAGGTTTTGGATTGTTGTGTTTTCATTTTTATTCGTTTCTATGCATATTTTTATTTCTTTTTTGATTTCTTCTGTGATTTGTTGGTTACTCAGAAGTGTGCTATTTAGCCTCCATATGTTGGAATAGTTTTTTTTTTCCCCTGTAACTGACGTCTAATCTTACTGCATTGTGGTCAGAAAAGATGCTTGGAATGATTTCAATTTGTTTGAATTTATTAAGGCTAGATTTATGGCCCAGGATGTGATGTCTCCTGGAGAAGTTTCCATGTGAACTTGAGAAAAAGGTGAAACTCATTGTTTTGGGGTGAAATGTCCTATAGATATCAATTAGGTCTAACTGGTCCATTGTGTCATTCATTTATTTTTTTCAAAATTTATTGTAAAATTTATGCAGTTAAAAAATCTTCAAAATAAAAGTATACTCTTGATTTTTTTTTTTTTTAGTGTACTAATCATGACACAAGTCCTTTTACTCTTTTCAGGCAGCAACATTCTAAGAATCCATTGTGTACTAGTTGTTATGTCGAGAGAAAAATGAACCCTATATTTAAGGAATTTAAAATACAAATGAGAACACAAGTGAGAACTGTTCTTTATGGGAAGAAAGCAAATATATTCTTGTAGATTTTGGTATGAAGAAAGATACCAGAGATAAATGCCACAAAAGCAGCTCAACTTGAATCAGGTAAATTTAGTGATCAGAACAAAACAAGATTAACTAAGATAAACTTCCATAAAGAAGTGCTGTACAGAGTAACATATCCTTTTCATGCTGATTATCTTAACAAGGTTTAATACATGTGATTATTTTTCAGTCTTCAGAGTTTAAATTGTTCAGGTAGCCATAAGGTCTGAAAACAGACAAATATACATAAGCAGTTTATTCATCTTCTGTGATATGTTCAGTGTCCCTTACTAGCAGTTCATGGTTCAATAAGCAAATTTGCAATGAACAACATGCACTACCGAAAGGCACTCCCATCAGTCCTTGTACATGCATTTATAATGCATTGTCCCAGATGATTCTGGTCTAATTTTCACTGAATGAGCTTGCACCTTTTCTCCTTTTCCTTTTGCTTCTCTTCTCTTCTCAGCTATTTGTAAGGTCTCCTCAGACAACCACTTTGCCTTCTTGCATTTCTTTTCCTTGGGAATGGTTTTGATTATCACCTCCTGTACAATGTCACAAACCTCTGTCCATAGTTCTTCAGGCACTCTATCAGATCTAATCCATCGAATCTATTTGTCACTGCCACTGTATAATCATAAGGGATTTGATTTAGGTCATACCTGAATGGCCTAGTGGGTTTCCCTACTTTCTTCAATTTAAATATGAACTTTGCAATAAGGAGTTCATGATCTGAGCCACAGTCAGCTCCTGGTCTTGTTTTTGCTGACTGTATAGAGGTTCTCCACCTTTGCCTGCAAAAACTATAATCAATCTGATTTCAGTATTGACCATCTGGTGGTAACCATGTTTAGGGTCATCTCTTGTCTTGTTGGAAAAGGGTGTTCATTATAACCGGTGTATTCTCTTGGCAAATCTCTGTTAGCATTTGCCCTGTTTCATTTTGTATTCCAAAGACTAATTTGTCTATTACTCCAGGTATCTCATAACCTCCTACTTTTGCATTCCAGTCCCCTATGATGAAAAGGACATCTTTTTTGGTGTTAGTTCTAGGTCTTATAGGTCTTCATGGAACCATTCAACTTCAGCTTCTTCAGCATTAGTGGTTGGGGCATAGACTTGGATTACTGATATTGTAATGAATTTTGATACTGAATGGTTTGCCTTGGAAACGATCAGAGATCATTTTGTCATTTTTGAGATTGCACCCAAGTACTGCATTTCAGGCTCTTTTGTTGACTGTGAGAGCTACTCCATTTCTTCTAAGGGATTCTTGTCCACAGTAGTAGATATAATGGTCATCTGAATTAAATTAGCCCTTTACAGTCCATTTTAGTTCACTGATTCCTAAAATGCCGATGTTCACTCTTGCCATCTCCTGTTTGACCACTTCCAGTTTACCTTGATTCATGGACCTAACATTCCAGGTTCCTATGCAATATTGTTCTTTACAGCATTGGACTTTACTTTCACCACCAGACACATCCACAGCTGGGTGTTGTTTTCACTTTGGCTCAGCCTCTTCATTCCTTCTGGAACTATTTCTCCACTCTTCTCCAGCAGCATATTGGGCACCTACCGACCTGGGGATTTCATCTTTCTGTGTCATATCTTTTGCCTTTTCATACTGTTCATGGGGTTCTCAAGGCAAGAATGCTGAAGTGCTTTGCCATTCCTTTTTCCAGTGGAACATGTTTAGCATATCCTAGAAGAAGTAATCAAGGGAGCTCAATCTACTAGAAATATTATGTAGTCTCTGTTTCCAGACTTTGTGGTCACTGATATTTTTTATAAGATTCACCTACTGTCTGTCTTATAAACATTTTTGCCATTTATATTGTACCAAGAAAAAAATGAATATGAAAAATGAGATAATGGAAAAACAAACAAACAAAAAAAAACAACCCAGATTTCTTTTGCTCCAAATGATTCTACACCAGAATATTTTGGTGAAGTGATTTTAATCTATAGTTGAAAGACTCTTTAAATGATACTCAGAATACATTACAAATTTGGTTTTATTTTTTTCCATTTATTTTTATTAGTTGGAGGCTAATTACTTTACAACAAATTTGGTTTTAAAATAGATTTGAGTCTAGAGCAGGACTCACTCACAATGATTCCAGAACACAATGTGGAAGTGCAACAGTTAGGTGCTGACTTGTTCATTGTTCAAGGGGATAAAGATCTTCTTCAAATATGGATGGAAATTAATCTCTGAGAGTTATTCTCCTTTATAGACTACAATATTATTGTTGGTTTCATGTACTTTTAATTTATAAAGAACTCCCACAGGAAGAAATTTCTGGAGGTTTTCCCAGATATATATGGCTACATTTTCTGTTGTGCTTACAATGTCTGTAAAATATGGCACATCTAGATCCAGATACTTATGATCAAGGGGCTTCATAATTGCCTCCTCCATATACTCTTTGAGATCAGTAAAATTCATGACCATTCCTGTAACAGGATCAATCTCTCCATGTACTGTCACCACTTTATAATTGTGCCCATGGCCATTTGGGTTGTTGCATTTACCAAATAATTTCAGGTTTTCTTCATTACTAAGAAATTTGCTGTGGAGGCAATGGGTCGCACTGGAGATGAGGCGGGACACTCACACCCACTGGCGAGGGCCTGATCCTGCCCTGTAATGGCTCCATAAGCCCAGGGCCCAGCTGGCGTCTTAACCCCTCAGCCCACCGCCAGCCTGGGGTGGGCCCCACTGTATATCATTTAAAGCTTGTGTTTCCTTGTTAATTTTCTGTTTAGTTGATCTAGCCATAGGTGTAAGTGGGGTATTAAAGTCTCCCACTATTATTGTGTTATTGTTAATTTCCCGTCATACTTGTTAGCATTTGCCTTTCATATTGTGGTGCTTCTATGTTGGGTGCATGGATATTTATAATTTGTTCTATCTTCTTCTTGGATTAATCCTTTGATCATGATGTAGTGTCCTTTAAAAAGTACATTTTATCTGATGTGAGTATTGCTATTCCTGCTTTCTTTTGGTCTCCATTTGCATGGAATATCTTTTTCCAGCCCTTCACTTTCAGTCTGTATGTGTCCCTTATTTTGAGGTGGGTCTCTTTTAGACAGCATATATAGGGGTCTTCTTTTTGTATCCATTCAGCCAGTCTTTGTCTTTTGGTTGGGGCATTCAACCCATTTACATTTAAGGTAATTATTGATAAGTATGATCCCATTGCCATTTACTTTGTTGTTTTGGGTTCAAGTTTATACACCCTTTCTGGGTTTCCTGTCTAGAGAAGATCCTTTAGCATTTGTTGACGAGCTGGTTTGGTGGCACTGAGTTCTCTCAGCTTTTGCTTGTCTGTAAAGCTTTTGATTTCTTCTTCATATCTGAATGATATCCGTGTTGGGAACAGTAAATTGGGTTGTAGGTTTTTCTCCTTCATCACTTTAAGTATGTCCTGCCATTCCCTTCTGGCCTGGAGAGTTTTGATGGAAAGATCACTGTTATCCTTATGGGAATACCCTTGTGTGTTATTTGTTGTTTTTCCCTTGTTGCTTTTAATATTTGTTCTTTGTGTTTGATCTTTGTTAATTTGATTAATATGTGTCTTGGGGTGTTTCACCTTGGGCTTATCCTGTTTGGGACTCTCTGTGTTTCTTGGACTTGGCTGATTATTTCCTTCCCCATTTTAGGGAATTTTCAACTATTGTATACAGATTGCTACAGAACACAACACCTACAGCAAATATTCTTGGAATTACTGAAAGCTTTCTTTTGAGAGTTTCATCAAGTAAGAATGTCCACTATCACCCAGAAAGTATAGTAGGTGGGAAAAGAAGGAACAAAGTGCTTGGACATGAAGACGTGAAAGTGGCATTATTTGCAGATGATATAATTCTGTACACTAAATTCTACAGGTATTTACAGACAAATTGGTAGAATCAATAAAAGAGCTTAGGTGGCTATTTATAGGATAAAATAGTAACATACAGAAGTCAGTTTTATTCTATTTACCAGCAACACATTTACAAAATGAAAATTTCAAAGGCAGTATTTGTAAAATATGAGGTGCCTAGGATAAAATGCTCTCTTAAGGGAAAAAAAATGAAATATGACTGGGACATATTAATGAAGTTTTTATTAAAAGGAAAGGCACATTATATCCATTCAATAGCATTCTATATTATAGACAAGAAATCAAATCTAAAAGTGCAATGCAGTCCCAATTAGAACCCTAAATGGGATTTTGGTTGAATTTTTTCTGATGAATTGATATTTGAAAAGGATTCGAGAGAGGCAAAAAATAACCTAGACAGTCTTGATGAAGACATTCTTGAAGAACAAGGTAGAGTTGAGTGGCCTTATCCAAATATCAGAATTGGCTGTAGAACTGTAGGGATGAACTTGTGGTATGATGGATTTGTGGTATCAATTGTGACCACCTTTGCCCCCTTGTGTCAGGGAGGAAACTAGACACTGAAGAGACTTGCAAACAGAGGAACCCAAAATAAACAAAGAAGAGGGAACCACTTTGGGAGTGACAGGTGCAACAGATTAAAACCTTGTAGTTAGCATTGACTACATTGGAAGGGTCCTTTAGACCTTGAGAAGTATAAGCTGGAACAAGGAACTATCTGAAACTGAACTGACCCCACACTGCCCTCAACAGCTCCAGAGAAATTCTCAGATATATTTCACTATTATCTTTTTTTAAATAAATTTTTTTTATTTTTAAGTTCTTTATTACTCCTTTAATTTTCATTTTTATAACCTATTACCTTGCAAAAAAGACCCTATTTTTAAAGCAAATTTCATGTGTGTGTGTGTGTGTGTGTGTGTGTGTATATATATATATATATATATATATATATATAATTTTTGTGATTTTGTTTTGTTTTTTTAATATTGTATTTTTGAGAGTCTGACCTCTACTAAAGATTTTTAATCTTTGCTTTCTGGTATTTGTTATCAATTTTGTACCTTTAAGAATTCAATCTTCAGTACCCATTTTTACTTAGGAGTGCGATTACTGGCTTGATTGCTCTCTTCCCCTTTTGACTCTCCTTTTTTTCCCCCAGGTCACCTCTATCTCCTCCCTCCCCCTTCTCTTCTCTACCCAACACTGTGAATCGCTTTGGGTGTTTGAGGCTGTGGAGAACACTTAGGGAACTGATTACTGGCTAGATCTGTCTCTCTCCTTTTGACTCCCTCTCTTCTCCTCCTGGTCATCTCTATCTCCTTCCTCCCTCTTCTCTTCTCTATGTAACTCCGTGAAACTCTCTGAGGGTTCCAGACTGTGGAGAGCATATAGGGAATTTATTACTGGCTAGATTGCTTTCTCCCCTTTTGATTCCCCCTCCCCCTCTTCTCCTTCTGGTCACCTCTATCTTCCTCCTCCCTCTTCTCTTCTCCATGTCACACTGTGAACCTCTCTGGGTATCCCTCACTGTGGAGAATCTTTTCACCATTAACCTAGATGTTTTATAATTAGTGCTGAATGGATGGAGAAGTCTTGAGGCTACTGTAAGAATAAGACTGAAAGCCAGAGGCAGGAGGCCTAAATCCAAAACTTGAGAACACCAGAAAACTCCTGACTCCAGGGAACATAGATAAGAGCTCATCCAAAAGCCTCCATGCCTACACTGAAACCAAGCTCCACCCAAAAGCCAGCAAGTTTCAGAGCAAGATATACCAAGTTAATTTTCCAACAAAAACAGGAACATAACCCTGAACATTAAAATACAGGCGGCCTAAAGTCACACCAAACCCATAGACACCTCAAAACTCATACTGGACACTTCATTGCACTCCAGAGAGAATAAATCCAGCTCCACCCACCAGAACATCGACACAAGCTTCCCTAACTAGGAAACATTGACAAGCCACTCGTCTAACCCTACCCACAGGGAGGAACATCCACAATAAAGAGGAACCAAAAACTTCCAGCATACATAAAGGCCACCCAAAACACAGCAATCTAAACAAGATGAAAAGGAGGAGAAATATTCATCAGGTAAAGGAACATGATAAATGCCCAGCAAACCAAAGAGGAGGAGATAGGGAGTCTACCTGAAAAAGAATTCAGAATAATGATAATAAACATGATCCAAAATCTTGAAAACAAAATGGAATTACAGATAAATATTCTGGAGACAATGACTGAGAAGGTGCAAGAAATGTTTAACAAGGACCTACAAGAAACAAAAGAGTCAATCAATAAGGAATAATGCAATAACTGAGATCAAAAACACTCTGGAGGGAACCAACAGTAGAATAATTCAGGCAGAAGACAGGATAAGTGAGGTGGAAGATAAAATGGTGGAAATAAATGAAGCAGAGAGGAAAAAAGAAAAAAATAATTGAAATGAGGACAACCTCAAAGACCTCTGGGACAATGTTAAACACCCCAACATTCAAATCACAGGAATCCCAGAAGAAGAAGGCAAAAAGAAAGGCCATGAGAGAATATACGAGGGTATAATAGTTGAAAACTTCCCTAAAATGGGGAAGGAAAAAGCCACCCAAGTCCAAGAAACACAGACAGTCCCAAACAGGATAAACTCAAGGCAAAACAACCTAAGACACATATTAATCAAATTAACAAAGATCAAACACAAAGAACAAATATTAAAAGCAGCAAGGGAAATACAACAAATAACACACAAGGGTATTCCCATAAGGGTAACCACTGATCTGTCCACAGAAACTCTTCAGGCCAGAAAGGAATGAAAGGACATAGTTAAAGTGATGAAAGAGAAAAACCTATAACCCAATTTACTGTACCCAGCAAGGATCTCATTCAGATATGAAGGAGAAATCAAAAGCTTTACAGACAAGCAAAAAGCTGAGAGAACTCAGTGCCACCAAACCAGCTCGTCAACAAATGCTAAAGGATCTTCTCTAGACAGGAAACCCAGAAAGGGTGTATAAACTTGAACCCAAAACAACAAAGTAAATGGCAATGGGATCATACTTATCAATAATTACCTTAAATGTAAATGGGTTGAATGCCCCAACCAAAAGACAAAGACTGGCTGAATGGATACAAAAAGAAGACCCCTATATATGCTGTCTAAAAGAGACCCACCTCAAAATAAGGGACACATACAGACTGAAAGTGAAGGGCTGGAAAAAGATATTCCATGCAAATGGAGACCAAAAGAAAGCAGGAATAGCAATACTCATATCAGATAAAATGTACTTTTAAAGAAAGACTGTGAAAAGAGACAAAGAAGGACACTACATCATGATCAAAGGATTAATCCAAGAAGAAGATAGAACAAATTATAAATATCCATGCACCCAACATAGAAGCACCACAATATGAAAGGCAAATGTTAATAAGTATGACAGGGGAAATTAACAATAACACAATAATAGTGGGAGACTTTAATACCCCACTTACACCTATGGCTAGATCAACTAAACAGAAAATTAACAAGAAAATACAAACTTTAATTGATACAATGGATTAGTTAGACCTAATTGATATCTATAGGACATTTCAAAACAATGAATTTCACCTTTTTCTCAAGTGCACATGGAACCTTCTTCAGGATAGATCACATCCTGGGCCATATCTAGCCTTGGTAAATTCAACAAATTTGAAATCATTCCAAGCATCTTTGCTGATCACAATGTGGTAAGATTAGATGTCAACTACAGGAAAAACAAAAACTATTAAAAGTACAAACATATGGAGGGTAAACAACACGCTTCAAAATAACCAGCAAATCATAGAAGGAATCAAAAAAGAAACCAAAATATGCATAGAAACGAATGAAAATGAAAACACAACAACCCAAAACCTATGGGATTCAGTAAAAGCAGTACTAAAAGGAAGATTCAAGGCAATACAAGCTTACCTCAAGAAACGAGAAAAATCAAATAAATAACCTAACTGTACACACAAATCAACTAGAAAAAGAACAAATGAAGAACCTCAAGGTTAGTAGAAGGAAAGAAATCTTAAAAATTAGGACAGAAATGCAAAAGAAACAAAGGAGACCATAGCAAAAATCAACAAAGCTAAAAGCTGGTTCTTTGAGAAGATAAATAATATAGACAAACCATTATCCAGACTCATCAAGAAAAAAATTGAGAAGAATCAAATCAACCAAATTAGAAATGAAAATGGAGAAATCACAACAGACAACACAGAAATACAAAGGATCATAAAAGAATACTATCATCAACTATAAGCAAATAAAATGGACAACTTGGAAGAATTGAGCAAATTGTTAGAAAAGTATAACTTTCCAAAACTGAACCAGGAAGAAACAGAAAATCTTAACAGACCCAGCAAAGCACAGAAATTGAAACTGTAATCAGAAATCTTGCAACAAACAAAACCCCAGGACCAGACGGCTTCACAGCTGAATTCTACCAAAAATTTAGAGAAGACCCAACACATATCCTACTCAAACTCAGAAAATTGCAGAGGAAGGTAAACTGTCAAACTCATTGTATGAGGCCACCATCACCCTAATACCAAAACCAGACAATGATGCCACAAAAAAGGAAACTACAGGCCAATATCACTGATGAACATAGATGCAGAAATCCTGAACAAAATTCTAGCAAAAAGAATTCAACAACATATTAAAAAGATCAGACATCAAGACCAAGTGGGCTTCATCCCAGGGATGCAAGGATTCTTCAATATTTACAAATCAATCAATGTTATACACCACATTAACAAATTGAAAGATAAAACCATATGATATTCTCAATAGATGCAGAAAAAGCCTTTGACATAATTCAACATCCATTTATGATAAAAACCCTCCAGAAAGCAGGCATAGAAGGAACATATCTCAACACATTAAAAGCCATATATGATAAACCCACAGGAAACATTATTTCTCAATGGTGAAAAATTGAAAGCATTTCCCTTAAAGTCAGGAACAAGACAATGGTGCCCACTCTCATCACTACTATTCAACATAGTTTTGGAAGTCTTAACCACAGCAATCAGAGCAGAAAAAGAAATAAAAGGAATCCAGATTGGAAAAGAAGAAGTAAAACTCTCACTGTTTGCAGATGACATGATCCTCTACATAGAAAACCCTAAAGACTCCACCAGACTGTTACTAGAGCTAATCAGTGCATATAGTAAAGTTGCAGCATATAAAATTAACACACAGAAATCCCTTGCATTCCTATACACTACCAATGAGAAAACAGAAAGAAATTAAGGAAACAATTCCATTCACCATTGCAATGAAAAGAATAAAATACTGGGAAAACTGGTCAACCACTTGTAAAAGAATGAAACTAGAACACTTTCTAACACCATACACAAAAATAAACTCAAAATGGATTAAAGATCTAAACGTAAGACCAGAAATTATAAAACTCCTAGAGGAAAACATAGGCAAAACACTCTCGGACACAAATCACAGCAGGATCCTCTATGACCCATCTCCGAGAGTAATGGAAATAAAAGAAAAAATAAACAAATAGGACCTAATTATACTTAAAAGCTTTTGCACAATGAAGGAAACTATAAGCAATGTGAAAAGACAGCCTTCAGAATGTGAGAAAATAATAGCAAACGAAGCAACTGAGAAAGAATTAATCTCAAAAATATACAAGCACCCCTGTAGCTCAATTCTAGAAAAATAAATGACCCAATCAAAAATGGGCCAAAGAACTAAATAGACATTTCTCCAAAGCAGACATACAGATGGCTAACAAACACATGAAAAAATGTCCAACATCACTCATTATCAGAGAAATACAATTCAAAACCAAAATGATGTACCATCTCATGCCAGTCAGAATGGCTGCTATCAAAATGTCTACAAACAATAAATGCTGGAGAGGGTTCAGAGATCAGGGAACCTTCTTACACTGTTGGTGGGAATGCAAACCAGTACAGCCACTATGGAGAACAGTGTGGAGATTCCTTAAAAAACTGGAAATAGAACTGCCATAGGACACAGCAATCCCACAGCTGGGCATACACACTGAGGAAACCATAGTTGAAAAAGACACGTGTACCCCACTGTTCATCACAGCACTGTTTACAATGACAAGGACATGGAAGCAACCTAGATGTCCATCGGCAGACGAATGGATAAGAAAGCAGTGGTACATATACACAATGGAATATTACTCAGCTATTAAAAAGAATACATTTGAATCAGTTCTAATGACCTGGGTGAAACTGGAGCGTATTATACAGTGAAGTAACTCAGAAGGAAAAACACCAATACAGTATATTAATGCATATATATGGAATTTAGAAAGATAGTAATGATGACCCTATATGCAAGACAGCAAAAGAGACACAGATGTAAAAAATGGACTTTTAGACTCTATGGGAGAAGGCAAGGGTGGGATGATTTGAGATAACAGCATTAAAACATGTTTATTATATGTGAAATAGATCATCAGTCCAGGATTGATGCATGAGACAGGGTGCTAGGGCTGGTCCACTGGGATGACCCTGGGGGATGGGATGGGGATGGAGGTGGGAGGGGGGTTCAGGATGGGGAACACATGTATACCCATGGCTGATTCATGTCAAATGTATGGCAAAAACCACTACAATATTGTAAAGTAGTTAGTCTTCAATTAAAATTAATTAATTAAAAATTTAAAAATGTAACACATCTAAAAAAAAAAAAGCTGAGACATTACCTTGCCAATAGGGGTCCTTCTAGTCAAAGCCATGGTTTTTCTAGTTGTCATGTATGGACATGAGAGTTTAAATATTAAGAAAGTTGAGTGCTGAAGAATTGATGCTTTTGAACTGTGGTGCTGGAGAAAACTCTTGAGAGTTCCTTGGACAGCAAGGAGATCCAACCAGTCCATCCTAAAGGAAATCATTCCTGAATATTCATTGGAAGGACTGATGTTGAAATTGAAACTCCAATACTTTGGCCACCTGATGCCAAGAACTGACTCATTTGAAAAGACCCTGATGCTGGTAAAGACTGAAGGTGGGAGGAGAAGGGGACTACAGAGAATGAGATGGTTGGATGGCATCACGGACTCAATGGACATGAATTTGTGTAAACTTTGGGAGTTTGCGATGGATAGGGAGGCCTGGCGTGCTGCAGCTCATGAGGTCGAAAAGAGTCGGACTCGACTGAGCGACTGAACTGAACTGAATTGGGCCTCAGATTTTTTAAAAAAAATGCTTCCTCCAAAAACATAATAGAAAAATGTGTGACGTAAAAATTTTGATGAGGTTTGAATTGTTATGGATTGAAAACTTGATCTTTTAATCAAGAGATCAGCAAGTGTCCATTATTAAAAGAGGGGAAAGAAGGGATTATTTAAACTGTCAATTTTTCACCAAGACACGTCCGACTCTTTTCGGACCCCATGGACTGTAGCCAGACAGGCTCTTCTGTTCATAGGATTTCTCAGGTAAGAGTACTGGAGAGGGTTGCCATTTCCTTCTCCAGGGAATCTTCTCGACCCAGGGATGGACCCACGTCTTCTGCATTGGCCGGCGTATTCTTTACCACTGAGCCACCAGGGAAGCCCATTTAAACTACAGGTATCCCATAATCTAGTCAGCCCTTGAAACCTTTCTCTTGCCAGATAATTCACCCTGTGTTTATGTCAATTCTCAACTCACTGATGACTGACAAATTGGAGGATCATCATCAACATTAGTAAGATCATTAGGCATCACAGGCCAAACCCATTACAGTGAGACTAGGCCACCACAATTAAATGCAAGCAGGCACACCAAGGCTCCTGGGCAGACAAAAGGCATCTGCGCCTTTTTCTCAGGAGAGTCCACTACAGTAATTTAGGATTTAACCTTATCATATTTCACCAGTACTGCTATCCAGAGATCTCCACGTGCTGGAGAATCTAGAGTAAGCTGAGGAATGTCCTCAACATGCTGTGAGATTTGACATGAAATTTACCATGGTGTACCCAAAGCTGGAAGAGCAAAGAGTTGGTTTAGGTTGTGCACCTTATAGGGAGAACCCTATAGGTTCTCTATAGGTTGTGTCTTCCAGATTTCAATATAAATTGCTTCATCCTCCAGGCCTTGCATTTCTAGGCTCAACAGTGCTAATCTGCTTTGACCCCACCTCTTATTCATTCTAGTCTCTGCACCAGCAGGACGAAAAAATTAACTATGGGATAAATTTTCCTGAGGACATTGCTCAAGACAGCTCTGAATATGGAAGTCTCCAGGAAAATTTTTAAAAGACATCCTTTTCCATAGTGTATTCTCTCAGGAATTTTCTGTCACCTATCAATCCAGCCATCCATCCATCCAATACACAGTGTTTAACACATGGTAAGTGCTAACTGCCATGCTTAGCACTGGGAGGGACTGGGGTATGTGTGTTTATTTTGGTACATACCATGAGGTTCCGGTTTCTGTTGCCGTTTAGTAGATAGATACCTAAGGTATTCATTCCAGCACTTTTTACTGAAGTGAACTGCCGTTTCCCTTGTAACTCTGAAGACCTCCTTGATTTCCTACTAATATTAACAGTGGAACTTATATAGGTATACGAGGCTCTGCCCCTGGGCATTCTATTCTGTTCTAGAGACCCTGTACAAGAATATTTAAATCACGGTGGCGTTAAACACGTTTTAATATCTGATAGGGCCAGTTTCTGCGCAGTGCACATTTTTTTTTTTTTTCCTCTTTCAGGAACGTGTTCGGGCCCGCGGCAGGGGGCGGGGTCGCGCCTCCTCCGCGGCTCTGGTTCCAGTGGAGCTTCACGGACGCAGAGATGGAAATCCCGAGGCTGCTCCCGACTCGCGGGATGCGACAAGGCGGAGGGGCTGGCAGCCCCGAGGGCGGCGGCCGGATCCGCGGAGGTCCTGACCTGCGGGCCGGTCAGGCCCCGGCGCGCCGCCTCCTGCTGCTCCGGGGCCCCCAAGATGGCGGGCCCGGGCGGCGGCGTGAGGAGGCCAGCGCGGCTTCTTCGTGCCCAGGCCCGGGCCCGAGCCCGTTGGCGCTGAGGCCCAATGACGCTAGCGGCTCCGGCAGCGGCGGCGGCAGCAGCGGCGGCGATGACTTCTTCCTGGTGCTGCTGGACCCGGTGGGTGGAGACGTAGATACCGCGGGCGCTGGCCAGGCCGCAGGGCCCGTGTGGAGGGAGGAGGCCGGGCTGGGCCCAAGGCTCCTGGGGGGCGAAAGCGGCGCGAACCCCGAGGGCCGCCCTGCGCTGGGCCCCAGCTGCCTGTCGGCTATCCCCGCCCCAGTCCCGGCCTTGGCCCCGATCCCCGCTCCAGGCCTGGGCCCTGCCGCGGCCTTCGCAGGCACTGTCACCATTCACAACCAAAACCTGCTGTTGAGCTTGGAGAACGGCGTCCTCACTCTGGCCACGCCCCCACCGCCCGCCTGGGCGCCTGGGGTCGCCCCTGCCCCGCAGCCCGGGGGTCTGATAGCCCCGCAAGCTGGGATCCCGCACGCCGCACAGCCTGGAGACTGTCCGGAGCTGCCGCCCGACCTCCTGCTGGCGGAGCGGGCAGAACCTGCGCCTGCCCCAGCGCCCAAGGAGGAGGCGGAGGGCCCGGCTGCTCTTGAGAGCCCCCGCGGGCCGCCAGGCCCTGGCCAGGGCGTGTTGCTGTACCTGTGTCCTGAGGTGCAATGCGGACAAACCTTCGCCAAGAAGCACCAGCTGAAGGTGCACCTGCTGACACACAGCAGCAGCCAGGGCCAGCGGCCCTTCAAGTGCCCCCTGGGTGGTTGCGGGTGGACCTTCACCACCTCCTACAAGCTCAAGAGGCACCTGCAGTCACACGACAAACTGAGGCCCTTTGGCTGCCCAGCAGAGGGCTGTGGCAAGAGCTTCACCACCGTGTATAACCTCAAAGCACACATGAAGGGCCACGAGCAGGAGAACTCATTCAAATGTGAGGTGTGTGAGGAGACCTTCCCCACGCAGGCCAAACTCAGCGCCCACCAGCGCAGCCACTTCGAGCCTGAGAGGCCCTACCAGTGTGCGTTTTCCGGCTGCAAGAAGACATTTATCACAGTGAGTGCCCTGTTTTCCCATAACCGCGCCCACTTCAGGGAACAGGAACTCTTTTCCTGTTCCTTTCCCGGCTGCAGTAAACAGTATGACAAGGCTTGTAGGCTGAAAATTCACCTTCGGAGCCACACTGGTGAGAGACCGTTCCTTTGTGACTTTGAGGGCTGTGGCTGGAACTTCACTAGCATGTCCAAACTCCTAAGGCACAAACGGAAGCACGACGACGACCGGAGGTTCATGTGCCCCGTGGAAGGGTGTGGTAAATCTTTCACAAGGGCTGAACATCTGAAAGGCCACAGCATAACCCACCTGGGCACGAAGCCTTTTGTGTGCCCGGTGGAAGGTTGCTGTGCCAGGTTCTCTGCTCGCAGTAGTCTCTACATTCACTCCAAGAAACACTTGCAGGATGTGGACACTTGGAAAAGCCGATGCCCAGTCGCCACTTGTAATAAACTCTTCACATCCAAGCACAGCATGAAGACCCACATGGCCAAAAGGCACAACCTGCGCCAGGATCTCTTAGCTCAGCTGGAAGCTGCAAATTCTCTTACACCCAGCAGTGAACTTACCAGCCAGGGGCAGAGTGACCTCAGTGATGCTGAGCTTGTGTCTCTCTTCTCTGATGTGCCTGGTAATAGTTCTGCTGCAGTACTGGACACGGCATTGGTGAACTCTGGGATCTTGACTATTGATGTGGCTTCTGTGAACTCAACTCTGGCAGGAAACCTCCCTGCTAATAATAATAATTCCTTAGGGCAGGCGGTGGACCCTCAGGCCTTGATGGCCACCAGTGACCTTCCTCAAAGTTTGGATACCTCACTCTTCTTTGGAACGACAGCAGCAGGTTTTCAGCAGGGTCCCTTAGATATGGATGATGTCTCAAGTCTAAGTGCGGGGCCATTGGCATCTCTGAGTTCTTTGGCTGTGAAAAATTCGAGTCAGGAGCCCCAAGCTTTGACCCCTAGCAGTAAGCTAACAGTAGACACAGATGCTCTGACTCCTTCAAGCACCCTTTGTGAAAACAGTGTCTCAGAACTTCTGCCACCAACCAAAACTGAATGGAATGTACATCCTGACTCTGACTTCTTTGCACAGGAGGAAGAAACCCAGTTTGGATTCTCCAATCCAGCAGGAAACCATGGGTCTCAGAAAGAAACAGATCTTATCACAGTGACTGGCAGCTCATTTTTGGTATGAACTAAACTCTGTTCATTCCTTGCCACATGGCTTACTTTTATTGATGACACTCAATTTTGAGAATATTCTGGACTGAATGCTTAAATACAGTCATTTCTTACAGGTCTGAAGAAGAACAGAGCCCTGGGCTGCAAGTTTGGAGATTTAAATCTTGATCTTAGAGTCTGGAACTGGCAGGTTGTGTGACCTTGAACAAGCCACTTATCCTATCTGAGCCTTAATTTCCTTATTTATAAGATGAGGTGGTTTGAATAGATTGTTCATGAGGTCATTTTAGCTCTATTTTCTTGAGTTTGTGCTCTTTTGCGAAAATTTTAGGACTTTTTACAATGATTAACAACTGCATGTGCTGCTAATGTAAGGAAAAGTGCACTGAGAGTTAATGATTTGAGAACATGGAACTGGTGTTTAACTTTAAAATTTTAGTCGAAATTTTTTGCAGTGCCAAAATCTCTCTAAAATCTAGTGGTAGTGCTTAAAAAAGAAAGCTGAAAGTCTGGGTTAGCTCTTTTTACATTTTTATCTTTCTAGCCTCTTTTTTTTTTTTTTTTGATGGAAAGCTGTGTTGGCGAAAGTGCCAAGTGTTTGATATGACTCAGAGTCAGAAATATTGACTTTGTGGTGTTGAAAAAGTGGCCTTAAATAAGTCATTTTCTCTTACTAACCCTTATTTCCCTAGGTTTCATGACTTCATTGTAATTTACACATACCTGATGCATTGTAGACTTCCTTTTCTATCCTATTAGTTAGGTTTGGAGGGAAAATGTTTTGTACTTTGGCATGCTTTAGTGAAATTTTATGACCTTTTCTGCCCTCTCATTCCCTTCTTCAAAGAGAAACAAGTAGCATAAATTAACATCATGTTGTGCAGACAATAATGTTTGATGCAGGTTAACAAACAGAAAAGGGAATCTCTGTCTCCCACAGATTAAGGAATTTTTACCACACAATTCTGTGACTTTGCCAACCTGTTCATTAGACCAGGACAGTGTTTTTGCTCTGCCTTCAAAGCTGTCTTGTAGAGTGACGGGAGAGCCTGTGGTTCCAAGAAAATCTGGAAATGGACCAGAAGATTTTCTTCCCTCTGTGCTCCAGAGAGTTCACTGTTTGCCTTCTTCCAGAGTTGGAATGAGAGATTTACTTTGCATTTTGAGTAAATATTATGTCTTACCTGAGCATAGCATTTTATAGTTTATGTAGCACTTTCACAACTGTTATATTTGATCCTCACGATATTTTGAGATAATTGTGGCAAAGTTGCAACTATAAGTCATATTAATATTTACCTAACTCGTGTCTGTGTTTGTGTGTGTGTATGTGTGTGTGTGTGTATGCACATCAACTTTCATTCTACTCTTCAGAGTTTCATGGTAACTTTTGTTTATAACCACTTGTTCTGTTCCACCATAATTGATGTCTGTTACCTTCTGCCAGCTCTGCCCCCTCTCTAAACTATTCTCTCACATGTGCATTACATTCCTTGCCATGATCTCTGTTTTTTTAAATAGGTAAGTTTTTTTCATGGTCACCATCTCTCAACCATTCAGGACATGGCCCATTTTTTCAGTCCCAATATTTACTGCAAGTCTGAATTAAGAAATTATTTTCTGGAATTAGAGGTCAGAGTGTTTGTAATATGAATCAAATAATAGTGAACATATTTTATGTAAGGTTTTAGTCAGACATGTAGTTTTTTATTTTTCTAATTTTTTTTTTTTTTACCATGTAATTCTGCTAGCAAACACTATTGCTCTGAAGCATTCTAATCCAGTACTGTTTGTATGTACGTTTGTCGATAACAATTATCGTAGCACTTTGGCAGTGCACTTTATAATTTGCCATCTTGAAATGCATCTGTACTGTCTAATTTTTAAATTGGTTGTACTCATTCAGTGAAAAAGCAAAAAGTATACATCAGTTTGTAACCCAAAGAAATGGTCAGAGTGTAATTGTTTCTAACCGTTTAACAGTTCTCCCTCAGCACTTTCAAAATATTTTAAGCCCATTTTAGAAATGTGTTGTCATCACTTAAGTCCAAGAGGAAGGTCTTAAGCATCTGTTAATATATATAACCATAAAGATATTTTAAAATCCTGTCATTTTGTTTCTTTTATCCCTCATTAAAAATGATCTTAAAATATGCTTTTGTTATATTCTATGGCATTGTCAAAGGACAGGCTCTATTTTTCTTGAAGATAAAAATCTTGTATTTATGGGCCCATATGGTTTCTTTCAATACCTTTTTTCCAAACTGACAGTGAACATAGCATGAAACTACAGTCAGAAATATCACTGCAAACATTATGGTTAATTTTTGTTAGTGTTGGCATAAATTTGCCATTCAGAAGAAAACAATGGGGTATGATTTAATATTATCTCATTTGCTTTTTGTGCTTTTTCAGTCTTTGATTTATTAAAATTTTACCAATTGAAATCCTAATAACAAAATACTTTGTAGAAAGGTTTGCATCCCCAGGGTGTTCATCATGAGTTAAAATACTTTTATCTTGACATTTTTACCTTGATCTCACTATAGTATTACATAATTGAAAGCCTTGAGTAATAGAAGTGAAACTTGATATAAGAGTCATTTTTCTCTGGATCAAATACTTCATATTCCTATCCAGGAAAAATTAAAAAAGGGTATTTATGACTATTCCTTGATTCCAGATAAAGCATTAATTCCCTGTTTGTGAATATCCATAATCCCTTAGTAATTACTGACATCAAACAGATCCACTTGATGATTTGGTAATAAAACCTAATTTGGTTGCAACTCACTCAAACTATTGATAACAGTGATGATTGAAATATAAGACTGAGCTGAAATTTATGTAATTCATGGTTCTGAACAAAAGATTTGCTTAACAGTTTTTTAGAAAGTGAAATATATTATGTGCGTTTAGAGAACAGGTTATCAAGCACTTTGTCAGAACACAACTATATATTAAAAGCAAAACACTTATTACAAATGAATTTTTTATATTTTTCAAGTCTAAGTTGATTTGGTAACATTATAAACTTATTGTATATTTCATGCTAATTTACTGCCTATATACAAAATACAAGACAGAAGAGTACTAGGGATTCAGCTAAGAGGAATAAAATGTGAGCTACTTCTTAATTTTGGAGAGGAAATGCGAATTTACATTAAATATTTCACATCAAAACAATATCAGCAAGTGTGTTTTCAGACATTAAATTAATGGCTTGAGGGAAGGAGGAGCAATAGCTATGCTTTAATGTATTGTTAGATTTAATTACATAGATAAGAAAATAGATAAATTCCAGTCAGGAAAAAAAAAGCACAAGGAAAGAATTTGAAATGCAATTGGTCACAAAACACTTGGAAAGACAACTAGCTCAAATGCAGGATGCATGTTTGATAAGTGCTAGGTCTTAGGATTAGATTGCAAATATGGAACCAATCTCTGAAGAACTATGAAAACCAGTCACACTGGATAGGACTTTATTCTGGACATGTTTAAGAGTCAGTGAAAATATTAATATTTAAGAAGAGAAGTTAAATGATGAACATATAGAAAGTTTAATATAGTAGACATGTACAATGTGAATTTGGTTAGGGGAAATAGGAAAATCATTTAGGACTCTACTGTAATAATTTCACAGTTCTGTGATGAAGGCTTGGACTGGAGTTGTGGCAGAAAAGGACAGATTGGAGATGTTTCTAAATTGGAGAAACATACAACTTCGTGACTCACTGAATATGTGAGACATCTATGAGAAAACAGAAGATCAGAAATGATACTTTAAGGATTTTTTTTGAAAACTAAAACTTACATTTCATTAACATAAAACAAAAGGTTGGGTATTGACTTTTTTCAGAAATATATACTGAAAGAAAATTAATTTAGGGCATGTTTAATTTATTGAGAAGTGAAGAATCAGTTTACCCTGAATAAACTATACATATTGTGGGTTATACACACCATTAGACAGGGGCCATTTCATCTCTCTTGGCTCCTTCATATAGTCTCAGATTTACATTTGATGTCTGTACACTGGTTTGCCTTTGAGTGTTAACATCTGCAGTCATCTTCAACCTCATACAATACTCTCCCACAATACTCTGCATCAAAATGTGCTATGTTACCTCATGTGACAATATTTTCTTACAATTCTCTTCCCTACAATGGATATTCAAAAGATGTTTTATGTAGTACTTAGTAATATAATAAATCACTTCTCCAGAATTGAGGGGTGCTGTGTAGTCATTACTTTCAATAGTTCCTCAATATAAACTCTGCTAGATTGAATTTTGCCTATATTTTTCTCATATGAGAAGAGATAGTACCAGAATTGTCCAAAACTAACTTCCATGTGATCCTTGGGGCTCTTTATTCATGATTCCCTCTGTGACCAACAATGTGGTGTAGGAACTCAGTCACAGGGATCACATCTTCTCTTATTTATATATCCTAGCATATTTTCCCATTTTTTTGTTACCCTTACCATTAATGGTGATAACTCAGATGGAATGGAATTCAAAGAAAGAGAGAACAAAAAAGTAGCATAAATAATTACATAGCAATTATGTTTTGTTTGATGGTGAATTTTTCCATCTGATGTTCTGTCATCAACAGAACACTTCATCTCATTCTGATTTTCTGCTGACATTTCAGTCAGTTCAGTTCAGTCGCTCAGTCATGTCCAACTCTTTGTGACCCCACAGACTGTAGCATGCCAGGCTTCCCTGTCCACCACCAAGTCCTGGAGCTTGCTCAAACTCATGTCCATCAAGTTGGTGATGCCATTCAATTATCTCATCCTCTGTTGTCCCCTTCTCCTCCTGCCTTCAGTCTTTCCCAGCATCAGGGTCTTTTCTAAGGAGTCAGGTCTCCGCATCAGGTGGGCAAAGTACTGGAGCTTCAGCTTCAGCATCAGTCCTGCCAATTAACATTCAGGGCTGATTTCCTTTTCAATTGACTGACTTGATCTCCTTGCAGCCCAAGGGACTCTCAACAGTCTTCGCCAACACCACAGTTCAAAAGCATCAATTCTTCGGCACTCAGCTTTCTTAATATTCAAATTCTCACATCCATACGTGACCACTAGAAAAACCATAGCTTTGAGTAGATGGACCTTTGTTGGCAAAGTAATGTCTCTGCTTTTTAATATGCTGTCTAGGTTAGTCATAGCTTTTCTTCCAAGGAGCAAGTGTCTTAATTTCATGGCTGCAGTCACCATCTGCAGTGATTTTGGAGCCCCAAAAAATAAAGTCTGTCACTGTTTCTATTGTTTCCTCTGTCTATTTGCCATGAAAATGATGGGACTGGATGCCATGATCTTAGTGTTTTGAATGTTGAGTTTTAAGCCAGCTTTTTCACTCTCCTCTTTCCCTTTCATCAAGTGACTCTTTAGTTCCTCTTCACTCTCTGCCATAAGGGTGGTGTCATCTGTATATCTGAGGTTATTGGTATTTCTCCTGGCAATCCTGATTCCAGCTTGCACTTCATCTAGCCTGGCATTTCACATGGTGTACTCTGCATAGAAGTTAAATAAGCAGGGTGACAGTATACAGCCTTGATGTACTACTTTACCAATTTGAAGAAAACTCAAGCAATGAAAAATAATATATAGTCAAGTTCTAAATAGTTATACTTTAGAATGATAAAGATTTAAATAGCAGCTGGTCATTCTTAGAGTATGGACTAAAAATTGTGATAAGAAAAAAATTCAATACACAGATTATCAAAGGTACTTCAAAAATTTTTAAGAATCTAAACTTTAATTTGGGATACAGCAATTACATTAAACTATCCTAAATTAAAATTTAAACAAAATTGTGAGTGGTACTTAAATAATTATAGCAAAATCCTTTGGCAAATACATTTTAAATTATGCTTTATTTTTATTTATTCTATACTGGAATCCTGAATGTAGTATTATATATGAAAGTGATCTTCTGGAAATCATATAAAATAAATGTCATTTTCAAAGAGAGAACTATAGATAACAGTACTAAGATAAATAAAAGTTCTTAACACATTTGGAAAAGGGAACAAAGTCCACCATAGCAAAGCAGGACTCTCTTTAAAGACAAGCAACACTGTGTTTCTGAGATGAAAAACAATTACAAATGGTAGCAAAAACAAAGACATTTCAGCTCTAGGCATTCTCCCTTTGGAATGAAGCCAAAAAATTGTTAATCTTTAGCAGGCTCTATTTCCCTTTCTTGTTTACCTGATACAGTGGAGGGATAACTGTGGTATAAAACAACATTATGCTGGATGTGGAAGAAAGAAGCTGGTTACATATCTGTTTGTGGGGAATTAGCCAAAACAGAGAGCTGAAGTGGAAATTCCTCAGGCAATGACTCAGTGAATAGAGTAAAAGTTCATTCCAGGATAGTTCCAATTTTAGATTGTGTACTGCTGGACAGATGTTTTTTCCTCTTTATTCATGTTGGAATTAATTAATACCAAACATAGCATTTGATGTTTCTAAGGAAATGCAACATTTTTTCTCCCTTAAAGTCACCTTATGTTCCTGTGCTTCTTGGAGTTTATTATTATTATTTTATTGTTAATTATCAATAATATAAATAAGAACTCTTATCAGATGCCATTACATACTAGTAGAAAAAAGGGGACGTCATATTTATTATTTTTGCATCACTTACCAGAATGTTGATTAAGTAAAGCTTATTTTTCTATTTCTTTTCCTTTGAAGATTCACTTTCCCATGGCTATGTCATTGTTTATGTACTTAGAAAGCAATAGGACTTTGGAGCATTGTTAAAATATTAATGTTTTTGTAATTATAACCTTAGTAATTTGGCTACCTTGAAAATAGAGAAACCTAGGCCAGATGTAAAACTACTTGCCTGGAGAGGGCATATGGAAAGGAATGAAGGAGAAATTCACTGGGGAAAAAAAAGAAATTTCTTTCTGTTATTAAATCAGACTTTGTTTAATCAATCCTTGTGATTAATCTTGTATATTTTACAGCATATTATAGTCTGATTTCAGAAGACTCTATATACAGGATTGAGTCTTTCTTTAGAAGAGACTTAAAAAATTTGGTGACATTTATATATTTAATTTTTATTGAATTATAATTGGCATACAATATAATGTTAGTTTCAAGTGTACAACATAGGGATTTAACAATCTTTTTTTTAACTTTTAATTAGTTCAGTTCAGTCACTCAGTTGTGTCTGACTCTTTGCGACCCCATGAACCATGGCACATCAGGCCTCCTGTCCATCACCAACTCCCGGAGTCCACCCAAGCCCATGTCCATTGAGTTGGTGATGCCGTGCTACGATCTCATCCTCTGTCCTCCCCTTCTCCTCCTGCCTCGATCTTTCCCAGCATCAGGGTCTTTTCCAAAGAGTCAGCTCTTCGCATCAGTTGGCCAAAGTATTGGAGTTTCAGCCTCAACATCAGTCCTACCAATGAACACCCAGGACTGATCTCCTTTAGGATGGACTGGTTGGATCTCCTTGCAGTCCAAGGGACTCTCAAGAGTCTTCTCCAACACCACAGTTCAAAAGCATCGATTCTTTGGCGCTCAGCTTTCACCATAGTCCAACTCTCACATCCATACATGACCACTGGAAAAACCATAGCCTTGACCAGACGGAACTTTGTTGACAAAATACTGTCTCTGCTTTTTAATATACTGTCTAGGTTGGTCATAACTTTCCTTCCAAGGAGTAAGCATCTTTTAATTTCATGGCTTCAATCACCATCTGCAGTGATTTTGGAGCCCAGAGAAATAAAATCAGCCATAGTTTCCACTGTTTCCCCATCTATTTGCCATGAAATAGTGGGACCGGAAGCCATGATCTTAGTTTTCTGAATGTTGAGCTTTAAGCCAACTTTTTCACTCTCCTCTTTCACTTTCATCAAGGCTCTTCAGTTCTTCTTCACTTTCTGCCAAAGGGTGGTGTTATATGCATATCTGATGTTATTGATATTTCTCCTGGCAATCTTGATTCCAGCTTGTGCTTCCTCCAGCCCAGCATTTCTCATGATGTACTCTGCATATAAGTTAAATAAGCAGGTTGACAGTATACAGCCTTGACATACTCCTTTTCCTATTTGGAACCAGTCTGTTGTTCCATGTCCAGTTCTAACTGTCGCTTCCTGACCTGCATACAGATTTCTCAAGAGACAGGTCACATGGTCTGGTATTCCCATCTCTTTCAGAATTTTCCACAATTTATTGTGATCCACACAGTCAGAGGCTTTGGCATAGTCAATAAAGCAGAAATAGATGTTTTTATGGAATTCTCTTGCTTTTTTGATGATCCAGCATATGTTGGCAATTTGATCTCTGGTTCCTCGGCCTTTTCTAAAACTAGCTTGTACATCTGGAAGTTCACAGTTCATGTATTGCTGAAGTCTGGCTTGGAGAATTTTGAGCATTACTTTACTAGTGTGTGAGATGAGTGCAATTGTGTGGTAGTTTGAGAATTCTTTGGAATTGCCTTTCTTTGGGATTGGAATGAAAACTGACCTTTTCCAGTCCTGTGGCCACTGTTGAGTTTTCCATATTTGCTGGCATATTGAGTGGAGCACTTTTACAGCATCATCTTTCAGGATTTGAAATAGCTCAACTGGAATTCCATCACCTCCACTAGCTTTGTTCATAGTGATGCTTCCTAAGGCCTACTTGACTTCACATTCCAGGATGTCTGGCTCTAGGTGAGTGATCACACCATCATGATTATCTGGGTCATGAAGAAATTTTCTGTACAGTTCTTTGTATTCTTGCCACCTCTTCTTAATATCTTCTGCTTCTGTTAGGTCCATATCATTTCTGTCCTTTATTGTGCCCATCTTTGCATGAAATGTTCCCTTGGTATCTCTAATTTTCTTCAGGAGATCTCTAGTCTATCCCATTCTATTGGTTTCCCCTATTTCTTTGCATTGATCACTGAGGAAGGCTTTCTTATCTCTCCTTGCTATTCTTTGGAACTCTGCATTCAAATGGGAATATCTTTCCTTTTCCCCTTTGCTTTTTGCTTCCTTTCTTTTCACAACTATTTGTAAGGCCTCCTCAGATAGCCATTTTGCTTTTTTTTGCATTTCTTTTTCTTGGGGATGGTCTTGATTCCTGTCTCCTGTACAATGTCATGAACCTCCATCCATAGTTCATCATTTTCTTTTTAATTTATTTTTTATTGAAGTATAATTGCTTTGCAGAATTTTGTTGTTTTCTGTCAAACCTCAACATGAATCAGCCATTGGTATACATATATCATTTCCATTTTGAAAGTCTGTCCCATCTCCCTCCCCAACCCACCCCTCTAGATTGATACAGAGACCCTGTTTGAGTTTCCTGAGCCATACAGCAAATTCCGGTTGGCTGTTTATTTTACATGTGGTAATGTAAGTTTCCATGTTACTCTTTCCATACATCTCACCCTCTCCTCCCCTCTCCTGGTGTCCATAAGTCTATTCTCTGACTGTTACTCCACTGCTGTCTTGTAAATAAGTTCTTTAGTACCATTCTTCTAGATTCTGTATATATGTGGTAGAATACAATATTTATCTCTTTCTTTCTCACTCACTTCACTCTGTATAATAGGTTCTAGGTTCACCCACCTCATCAGAACCGATTTAAATACATTCCTTTTTATGGCTGAGTGACCTGCCTCTTGAGAAACCTGTATGCAGGTCAGGAAGCAACAGTTAGAACTGGACATGGAACAACAGACTGGTTCCAAATAGGAAAAGGAATACGTCAAGGCTGTATATCGTCACCCTGCTTATTTAACTTATATGCAGAGTACATCATGAGAAACGGTGAGCTGGAAGAAGCACAAGCTGGAATCAAGATTGCAGGGAGAAATATCAATAACCTCAGATATGCAGATGACACCACCCTTATGGCAGAAAGTGAAGAGGAACTAAAAAGCCGCCTGATGAAAATGAAAGAGGAGAGTGAAGAAGTTGGCTTAAAGCTTAACATTCAGAAAACTAAGATCATGGCATTTGGTCCCATCACCTCATGGGAAATAGATGGGGAAACAGTGGAAACAGTGTCAGACTTTATTTTTGGGGGCTCCAAAATCACTGCAGATGGTGACTGCACCCATGAAATTAAAAGATGCTTACTCCTTGTAAGGAAAGTTATGACCAACCTAGATAGCATATTAAAAAGCAGAGACATTACTTTGCCAACACAGGTCCATCTAGTCAAGGCTATGGTTTTTCCAGTGGTCATGTATGGATGTAAGAGTTGGACTGTGAAGAAAGCTGAGTGCTGAAGAATTGATGCTTTTGAACTGTGGTGTTGGAGAAGACTCTTGAGAGTCCCTTGGACTGCAAGGAGATCCAACCAGTCCATCCTAAAGGAGATCAGTCCTGGGTGTTCATTGGAAGGACTGATGCTGAAGCTGAAACTCCAGTACTTTGGCCATCTCATTGCGAAGAGTTGACTCATTGGAAAAGACCCTGATGCTGGGAGGGATTGGGGGCAGGAGGAGAAGGGGACGACAGCGGATGAGATGGCTGGATGGCATCACCGACTCTATGGGCTTGAGTTTGAATAATCTCTGGGAGTTGGTGATGGACAGGGAGGCCTGGCGTGCTGCAAATCATGGGGTCACAAAGAGTTGGACTCGACTGAGTGACTGAACTGAACTGAAATGAATATTCCATTGTGTATATGTATCACAACTTCTATATCCATTCATCTGTTGATGGATATCTAGGTTGCTTCCATGTTCTACCTATTGTAAATAGTGCTGCAATGAACAATGGGATTCATGTGTCTTTTTCAATTTTGTTTTCCTCAGGGTATATGCCTAGAAGTGGGATTGCTGGGTCATATGGTGGTTTTATTTCTAGTCTTTTAAGGAATGTCCATACTGTCTTCCATAGTGGCTGTATCAATTTACATTAACCAACAGTGCAAGAGTGTTCCCTTTTCTCCACACCCTCGCCAGCATTTATTGTATGTAGAATTTTTGAGGGTGGCCTTTCTGACCGTTGTGAGATGATATCTCATTGTAGTTTTGATTTGCATTTCTCTAATAATGAGTGATGTTGAGCATCTTTTCATGTGTTTGTTAGCTATATGTATGTCTTCTTTGGAGAAATGTCTGTTTAGGTCTTTTTCCCACTTTTTGATTGGGTTGTTTGTTTTTCTGGCATTGAATTGTATGAGCTGCTTGTATATTTTGAAAATTATTCCTTTGTTAGTTGTTTCATTTGCTATTATTTTTATCCATTCTGAGGGTTTCTTTTTTACCTGGCTTATAGTTTCCTTCTTTGTGCAATAACTTTTAAGTTTAATCAGGTCCCACTTGTTTACTTTTGTTTTTATTTCCGTTACTCTAGGAGGTAGGTCATAGAGGTCTTGCTTTGATCTATGTCATCGAGTGTTCTGCCTATATTTTCCTCTAAGAGTTTTATAGTTTCTGGTCTTACATTTAGGTCTTTAATCCATTTTGAGTTTATCTTTGTGTATGGTGTTAGAAGCATTCTAATTTCATTCTTTTACATGTAGCTGTTCAGTTTTCCCAGCACCATTTATTGAAGAGGTTGTCTTTTCCCCATTGTATATTCTTGCCTCCTTTGTAAAAAAATAAGGTACCCATAGGTGCATGGGTTTATTTATGGATTTCTATCTTGTTCCATTTGTTTACAATTCTGTGTTTGTGCCAGTACCATACTGTTTTGATGACTGTAGCTTTGTAGTATAATCTGAAGTCATGAAGGTTGATTCCTCCAGCTCCATTCTTCTTTCTCAAGACTACTTTGCCTATTTGGGGTCTTCTGTGTTTCCATATGAATAGTGAGATTTTTTGTTTTAGTTCTGTGAAAAATGTCATTGGTAATTTGATAGGGATCACATTGAATCTGTAGATTGCATTTGGTAGTATATTCATTTTCACAATATTGATTCTTCCTACCCAGGAACATGGAATATCCCTCCATCTGTTTTCTTTTGTCTTTTTAGGGAAGTTTATTCCTACAAATTTCATTCTTTTTGTTGAGATTGTGAATGGGATTGATTCCTTAATTTCTCTTTCTGATTTTCCATTTTTGGTCTATGGAAGCAAGTGATTTCTCTGTATTGATTTTGTATCCTGCAACTTTGCTAAATTCACTGATTAGCTCTATTAGTTTTCTGGTGGTGTCTTTAGGGTTTTTTTATGTAGAGCATCATATCATCTGCAAACAGTGAGAGCTTTACTTTTCTTTTCTGATCTGTATTCCTTTTATTTATTTTTCTTCTCTGATTTCTGTAGCTAGGACTTCCATAACTATGTTGAATAATAGTGATGAAAGTGGATACCACTGTGTTGTTCCGAATCCTAGAGGGATGATTTCAGTTTTTCACCGTTGAGAATAATGTTTGCTTTAGGCTTATCATATATGGTTTTTTACTATGTTGAGGTAGGTTTTTTTCTATGCCCATTTTTTTTGAAGAGTTTTAATCTTAAATGTGTGCTGAAATTTTTCAAAGGTTTTTTCTGCATCTATTGATATTGTCATATGATTATTTCTTTCAGTTTGTTAGCATGGTGTGTCACATTGATTAATTTGCATATATTGAAGAATCCTTGTGTTCCTGGAATAAACGCTACTTGATTATGTGGTATGACCTTTTTGATGTGTTGCTGAATTCTGTTTGCTAAAATTTTGTTGAGGATTTTTGCATCTATGTTCATCAGTGATATTGACCTGCTGTTGCTTTCTTTTTGTGTTGTCTTTGTCTGATTTTCGTATGAGGGTGATGGTGGCCTCGTGGAATGTGTTTGGAAGTGTTCCTTCCTCTCCATTTTTTTGAAAGAGTTTTGAAGGATAGGCATTAGCTCTTCTATAAATGTTTGATAGAATTCTCCTGTGAAAGCATCTCATCCTGGGCTTTTGTTTTTGGGGAGATTTTTTATCACAACTTCAATTTCAATGCTTGTAATCAGGTTGTTCATAATTTCTATTTCTTCCTGGCTCAGTCTTGGAATATTGAACTTTTCTAAGAATCTGTCCATTTCAACCAGGTCATCTATTTGATTGCCATATAGTTGTTCAAAATAGTCTCTTATAATCCTTTGTATTTCTGCATTGTCTGTTGTAACCTCTGCTTTTCATTTCTAATTTCGATTTGATTATTCTCTCTTTTTTTCTTGATGAGTCTGGCTAAAATTTGTCAATTTGGTTTATCTTCTCAAAGAAACAGCTTTTAGTTTCATTAATCTTTAATATTGTTTCTTTCATTTTTTTCATTAATTTCTGCTCATATCTTTATGATTTCTTTCCTTCTACTTATTTTGGGGTTTTTTGTTGTTCTTTATCCAGTTGCCTTAGGTGTAAAATTAGGTTGTCTATTCGATGTTTTTCTTTTTTCTTGAGGTAGGATTGTATTGCAATAAATTTCCCTCTTAGAACTGCTTTTGCTGCATCCCACAGGTTTTGAGTTGTCATGTTCTCATTGTCATTTGTTTCTAGAAATTTTTTGATTTCCCTTTTGACTTCTTCAGTAACCTGTTGGTTATTTAGAAATGCATTGTTTAATCTCCATGTGTTTCTTACAGGTTTTTCTTGTAATTGATGTCTAGTCTCATAGCATTGTGGTTGGAGAAGATCCTTGATATGATTTCAACTTTCTTAAATTTACTGAGGTTTGACTTGTGACCCAAGATGTGATCTATCCTGGAGGGTGTTCTATGTGCACTTGAGAGGAAGGTATATTCTTCTGCATTTGGCTGGAACATCCCCAAGATATCAATGAGATCCATCTCATCTAATATATCATTTAAGACTTGTGTTTCCTTATTAAATTTTCTGTTTTGATGATCTGTCCATTGGTGCGAGTGGGATGTTAAAAGTCTCCTGCTATGATTGTGTTACTTTCAGTTTCTCCTTTTGTGTCTGTTAGTGTTTGTGTTTTTGTATTGAGGTGCTCCTATGTTGGGTGCATAGATAGTTACAATTGTTATGTCTTCCTCATGGATTGATCCCTTGATCATTATGTAGTGTCCTTCCTAATCTCTTGTAATCTTCTTTATTTTAATGTCTCTTTTGTCTGATACGGGGATTGCTACTCCAGCTTTCTTTTGCTTCCCATTTGCATGGAATATATTTTTCCATCCTCTCACTTTAAGTCTATATGTGTCTTGAGGTCTGAAGTGGGTTTCTTGTAGACAGCATATATATGGGTCTTGTTTTTGGATCCATTCAGCCAGTCCGTGTCTTTGGTTGGAGCATTTAATCTATTTACATTTTAAGTAATTATTGATATGTATGTTCCTATTGCCATTTTCTTAATTTTGGGGGGTTGATTTTGTAGATATTTTTTCTTGTCTTATATTTCTTGACTATATAAGTCTGTTTAACATTTGTTGTAAAGCTGGTTTGGTGGTACTGAATTCTCTTAACTTCTGCTTGTCTGAAAAGCTTTTTATTTCTCCATCAGTTTTTAATGAGATCCTTGCCAGGTAAAGTAATCTTGGTTGTAGATGTTTCCCTTTCAGTACTTTAACTATATCCTGCCATTCCCTTCTGGCCTGCAGAGTTTCTGCTGAAAGAACAGCTGTTAAATGTATGGGGTTTCCCTTGTATGTTACTTGTTGCTTTTCCCTTGCTGCTTTTAATATTTTCTTTGTGTTTAGTCTTTGTTAGTGTGATTAGTATGTGTCTTGTCGAATTTCTACTTGGGTTTATCCTGTATGGGATTCTTTGCACATCTTAGACTTTATTGACTATTTCCTTTTCCATGTTGGGGAAATTTTCAACTATAATCTCTTCAAAAATTTTCTCATACCCTTTCTTTTTCTCTTCTTCTGGGACCCCTATAATTCAAATGTTGGTGTGTTTGATATTGCCTCAGAGGTCTCTGAGACTATCCTCAGTTCTTGTCATTCTTTGTACTTTAATCTGGTCTTCAGAATTTATTTCCACCATTTTATCTTCCAGCTCACTGATTCTTTCTTCTGCTTCAGATATTCTGCTATTGATTCCTTCCACAGTATATTTAATTTCAGTAATTGTGTTGTTTGTCTCTGTATGTTTATCCTTTAATTCTTCTAGTTCTTTGTTAATTGATTCTTGCATTTTCTCCATTTTGTTTTCAAGGTTTTTGGTAATCTTTACTATCATCATTCTGAATTATTTTCCAGGTAGTTTCCATATTCCCTCTTCATTTATTTGGACTTCTGTGTTTCTAGCTTGTTCCTTCATTTGTGTAGTATCTCTCTGCCTTTTCATTATTACTTTTTTTTTTTTAACTTACTGTGTTTGAGGTCTCCTTTTCTCAAGCTTCAAGGTTGAATTCTTTCTTCCTTTTGGTTTCTTCCCTCCTAAGTTTGGTCCAGTGGTTTGTGTAAGCTTTGTAGAAGGTGAGGTTTGTGCTGAGTATTTTTTGTTGTTTTTGTTTGTTTGTTTTTCCTCTGATGGGCAAGGTTGAGTGAGGTGGTAATCCTGCCTGCTGATGATTGGATTTGTACTTTTGTTTTGTTTGCTGTTTAGATGAGGCATCCTGCCCATGGTGCTACTGGTGGTTGGGTGATGCTGGGTCTTGTATTCAAGTGGTTTCCTTTGTATGAGTTCTCAATATTTGATAGTTCCAGGGTTAGTTCTCTGATAGAATAGGGTCTTGGAGTCAGTGTTCCCACTCCAAAGGCTCAGAGCTTGATCTCTGGACAGGAACAAAGATTCCACAATGGTTTCTTATGGCATTAAGTGATATTGATACAAATATCCAAAAATGAGAAAACAAAGATGAACCCCATACAAATGGCAGTTGCAAAATCAGGCAAATAATTAAAGTAATGGAATATAAACTTATACATATACACCCATAAGGAAAGTCAAAACAGTCCAACAAAAATAAAGTACAGTAGACTGACACAACGCACAAAGAAAATAAAAAATTATATTTACCAGTTAAGAACAAAACTAACTGAAGCACAACTGGAAAACAAAACTAACAAATATGTTGAGAGGAAAGGAAAGAAAGAAAAGAAAGAAGGAATAGATATGCAAAGTTAAGTGTAGGTAGGTGAAGAAGATTTATATCCATTAATGATTAACTCAAGGGGCAAAGACCAATAGGAAAGGCAAACAAAGGGATAAATTTAGAAAAATATAATAGGTTTAAAAAATTAAAAATTGAAATTATAAAAAAGAGAAAAAAAAGAAAAAAATGGAAGAAGAAAGAAAAAAAAAACTCCACAGAACTGCAAAATCCCAATGTAGAGGCAGAGGTTTATAACAACAATAAAAAGTGTGACTGAATATACACAAATACATATACATCCTTAAGCAAAATCAAAACAGTCCAACAAAAGTAAAGTATAATAGATTGACCCAGCAAACAAAGGAAACCAAAAATTATTTCTACCAGTTAAAAACAAAACTAACTAAAGCACAAACTGGAAAACAAAACTAAAGCAAGATGCCAATTGGGGAATAAAGCAATGAAAATAAAACTAACAAATATGCTGAGAGGAAAGGAAAGAAAGAAATAATACATATGCAAATTTAAATAGAGGTATATAAAGCAGATTTATATACATTAAAGTTTAACTACAAGGGAAAAAGTACAGTAGGAAATGCACATAAAGAAATAAATGTAAAAAATAATAGTAGGTTTAAAAAATTAAATATTAAAATTTAAAAAAGAGTAAAGAAAAAAAAAAAGGAAAAACTTCACAGAACTGCAAAAGTCTAACTGCAAAAAGTAGAGGCAGAGGTTTATAACAACAATAAAAAAAGTGACTGAGAAAAGAAAAGCTCAAAAGCTTAATTAGATTTCATAGTGCTGATAAAATCGACAACTACAACGGCGGAGGTGGGGGGTGGGCGGGGAGAGGGGAAGAAAAGAAAAGAAAAACAAAATCCAACAGAATCTACAGAGCGAGTGAAAACATAAGACTAATAAAAGTTTTTCTTGAGTCACTGCTGTCAGATTCCTTTCCATTGCTAGGAGTCACAGTCCACCTTACCTCCCTAGGATGCCCTCCAACACTGTACTGCTCTCTGGACCTGCTGTGGGGGCTGCTCATATTCTAATCTGGTCCTACTCCTGTGTGTTCTTGTCTCCAATGTCCACAGCTATCAGAACTAGTGCTTTTTCTTTTGTGGGGGCTCTCAATGTCTTTTTATATATTCCATAGACACAGAGTCTGCCTAGTTGAACATGTGGATTTAATCTTCAGCTTGTACAGCTGGTGGGAAGGTTTTGGGTCTTCTTCCTTAGTCACACTGCCCATGGGTTTCAATTGTGGTTTTATTTTCACCTCTGCATTTGGGTCATCCACTGGGGTTTGCTCCTGGGGCTGCCCTGGAGGACTTGGGTTTGCCCCTCTGAGGGCCACGTGTGGAGGTGAGGCAGCTGCTTGGGTCGCAGGGTTCTGGCATCACCAGGTACTCAGGGGAGTTGGCTAGGCAGCAGGAAATATAGTGCTCTAGAAGGGTATGGCAACTAGTATTGGCCAATATGCTCCAGTATTCTTGACTGGAGAGCCCCCCTGACAGAGTAGCCTGGCAGGTCACAGTCTACAGGGTCACAGAGAGTTGGACATGACCAAAGCTACCCTGCACACATAGCCTCAAGGCTTTTTTTTTTTTGCCTTTGGTAGCTCTGCACCAGTGAGGGCTGAGTGTGTACATGGCACAGCTGCTTGGCTTGCGGGGACCCTGATGGCGGCAAGTGTGCAGGGACACGAACTGCCTCTGCTGGAGGAGTTATGGCCCTATCAGAGTCTTTTTTTCAAGCCTCTTATAGCTGGTGATCTTTGGCCAGTCTTTCTCCATAGCTCTGCCTGTTCAGGCACTTAGAAGGCTCCCTTGCCTGGGGTCCTTCTCTGTTGTTCCGTGCATCAGGCATTTAAAGTGGCACCCTGGGTGGGGTCCTATTCTGTAGTTCAGTGCTTCAGGCATTTGATGCGCCAGCCTCTCTATTGTTAAGCTGCCTGATGTGATGCTGGCATGTGGGGTGAGAGGCTATGGTGATGGCTCCACCCCCTATGCATGACTCAGCTGTATTGCCTTGCTTCCATGACTGCCTGGCTTTCTTTCACAGGCATTTCCCACCACAATCTCCTCCCTCACACCCTCTCTATCTGTCTCTCTGCAGTCAACAGCAGCCCTCACCCTGGGATTGCTCCACAGTCCCTAAACTCCAGCTCCCAGCCGCTGCACCTTCCAGGGGACCTGCATCCCTGTCCAAGGTATGTATGACTGAGTCAAGGACTGTCTGATTCTCATTCCATTTAGGCTGCCACAGATCAGCTGTTTCACTCTCACCCTTAAATGTTTCTCCTCTGACTCAGACAATTTCCCCGATGTGGGGATGGGACCCCTGCTTCATTTAGCCCACCTGCCAAGGGCAGGTCCAGTCCTACTAATACTCCTGTTTTTTCCCCCTAGTTCCTTCCTCCTACTGAGTTTTGAGTGGTTCTATATATTCTTTTCCACTGGTCAGATCCTCCTGTCTGCTCTCAGCTGGTGCTCTGCATGCACTTCTGTGTCTGAAGGTGTATTCCTGATGTATCTGCGGAGAGAGATGTACTCCACATCTATCTACACCTCCACCATCTTGTTCTCTTGCTCTTGTCACATTTCTTTTTATCAAAAGACTTCGAGAAAGCAAAATGGAAGAGAAGCATTATATTAAATGAGATTTGACAGTTTTATACATTGTGAAATGATCACCGCAATAAGTCTAGTTTTATCTGTCACCATCCAAAGTTATTACAATATTATTGACCATATTCCCTATGCTGTGCATTACACCCCCAGCCTTGTAGTTGGAAATTTGTATCTCTTAATCCCTGCACCCTTTTCGCCTGCCTCCCACCACCTCCCCTCTGACAACCACCAGTTTGTTTTATATATCTATAGTAGGCATTGGATAGTCCTTTTTATTACTAAATCTGTGTACCAAATCTACTGACTATTATAAAGACTCGCTGCTTAGGATCTTGTTTGCAAAATGATTCTTGTTGTCCTTCACCTCAGATTCTTTTGGGGTAAAAAATTCCTCAAAGATAAAATGTTACCTGAATTTACAAAAATCATTAAGGATTCTTCCCAGAAACAGAAATGAAAATTTAAACAACAAAAAAAGATAAGTTTTCTCTATAGTCAAATGTTTAGTCTTTTCTTCAGTGTCTTTGGTCTGTAACATCTGTATAAAAGCTTAATGGCAATTTTTCAATGCCCAGTATTTTCCAGTTACAGTTAACGATATGAAACCTTCAAATAGATGTTATTGCAACATAAATCATCTATCTAATACTGTCTAAATTTCAGAATTTTTATAAAGATAAGAAGTGAAGAGAAAAGTTTGTCAAATTTAGGCTTGCCTGTTGAAATGCCAAAATGTGGTCAAATTAGATGCTATTAATTATTTTACATTTTTGGTGTTTTACTGTTTGGTGCTTTCAATTCTTTCTACAACAAAAATTTAAAAAGTATTTTAAACTTAAATGTAAAGTTGATAATTCATTTTTTATTGATTTTCCTTTGCAAGATTGATGCATTCTTGATTCAATAAACATTCAGATAACCTATAGGTTATCTGTTTTGAAACTACATTGTATATTTTAATCATTCCTTGCTTTAATTTTTAAGCTACCAAATATTGAATCTTAACTGGTTCTACAAAGCATTTTATTTGTAAAATTTATTATTTTTTTATATTTTATATGAAACATTACATACATTACAAATAGATCATAATAAATGTATAGCTACATGAATTTTCACAGAGTGGATACATCCAAGTAACTACTACCCAGATCAAGAACTAGAATACTATCAGAATCTAAAGTTCCCTGATGCCCTCTTCCAGTCACTATTCTGAACCAAAAAATATTATCTTGACTTCTAAAACCATAAATTAATGCTTTTGTTGTTTTTTATTATTATTCATTATTACTGAGATACAATTCACACAACATAAAATTCACTATTTTAACCATTTAAAGTGTACAATTCAATGATTTTTAGTACATTCACAGTGTCGTGGATCCATCATGGCTATTTCCAGAATATTTCATCATTTTAAAAGAAACCCCATACCTATTAAGCAGCAATCCCTCATTCCTCCCATCCACTAGAAACTACTAATTTACTTTCCGTATCTATGGATTTGGCTATTCTTCATATTACATATGAATGGAATTATGCAATATGTGGCCTATTATGTCTGGATTATTTTGCTTAATATAATACTATTTTCAATGTTCATCTATGTTATAGGACATATCAGTACTTCATTCACTTTATAGCTGAATAATGTTCCATTGTATGGGTATACCACATTTTGTTTATTTATTAATTAATTAATGGATATTTGAATTGTCTCCACTTTGGGGCTATTATGAATAATGCTGCTATGGACATTTGTGTACAGGTTTTTGTTTGAATATACTAAAATCATAGATTGCTTAGTCCTTCAGTTGTGTCTGACTCTTTGTGACCCCATGGACTGTAGCCCACCAGGCTCCTCTGTCCATTCTTGCCTGGATTTTCCAGGCAAGAATACTGGAGTGGGCTGCCATTTCCTCCTCCAGGGGATCTTCCAGACCCGGGGATTGAACTCATGTCTCCTGTGCCTCCTGCATTGCAGGCAGATTCTTTACCGACTGGGCTACTTGGGAATTTGTTTTTGCTCATTTTTAAGCTTTATAATATGTATTCCTTTTGTCTCTGAATAGTAAGTCAAAATAAGTGAAATATTACTCAGCAGTTTGTAAGGTTCAGCCACACTTTTGCATGTAGAAATAGTTCATTTTTCCTTGTACAGAGTTCTATTATATGCCTATATCATAATTACTCTCATATTCTGTTTATGGACATTAATGTTGTTTTCAGGTTTGGGCAAGTATTAATTAAGGACATATAATCATTCCTATGAGCTATAGGAGTGCAGCTTGATATGTCTAGTTTTAGTAACTACTCTCAAACAGTTTTCAAAGGTTCTTTTACTAATTTACACTCCTCCTAGCAGTTATGAAAGGTTTAGTTATTTCTCAGACTCACCATGACCTGTTAATGTTTGACTTTTTCACTTAGCCATTCTAGAGGGTGTTTACTGGAATAGCATTTTAGTTTTGTTTTACATTTCTCAACTAAAATCAGAAATTGTTGCATAGATAATTATAAAATAAATCTTAAGCTTATTTTTAAAATTTAGATATAACTAACAACTTATTTGAAATCTGCTTTATAGTGAATTTTTTTGAGGTTTCTGTTTGATGGAAATAGAATACCAAAGAAGTGCATATTATGTACCTTTGGTAATTAATAAAAATCACAGTGTAAATTGACATAGTGACTTGTAAACTGTATCTCTATATACTACTGCTGCTATTAATTCATATTGATAAATAATTTAAATATCAATTATTGGAAAAATATGGAGATCAAATTGAATTTGGCTTATGGTTTTAAATGTACTTCTCAAATTAGGAGAAAAACAGCAATTCTATATAGAATGGTTGAAATATGCACATGGGTCACATATGTTTCTATGTGATGGAAATGTTTCTATATTAGTATACAGCACATAGATTGCCTAAAATATTCCATGCCATCTGTAGATGAAAGCCCCTAAAAAATACAGCAAGGTAGAAACCAAAACAGTCATAAATTATAAGATGTGAAACATTTTCAGATGTCAACTTAAAAGCACAACCTAAAAGTTGAGAATTATGCTTTATTCAGTGACCTCATTGAGGACTATAGCCCAGGATACAACTGCTCAGATATTTCTGAGAAGCTGTTCCAAAGAGTTCTAGAAGGAGTCAGAATATATAGGATATTTTCCTGAAAAACAAACAAATATGTAGACAAAGATCAAAAGATTACTGCTATTCACAGAAAACAGATACACCTCAAGTTAATGACTTTAGTGCCTATCTATCTATGGTAAGATGGGAGAATCTGGGATCATTGAAAATATTCCTTTCATATGCATCCTTACTATCGAGGGCCATCATGAATTCCTCTCAGATCACACCTTGGAGGATGATTGCAGTAGCTGATGGCTTAATGACAGGCAACATTTATTGTTTACCAGAATGACAGGCAGCATTCTTTGTTTAGTGAGAGAACAGCAAAACATTCTTGTTTAGTGAAAGGCAACACTTTTTTGGCCCACAGAACCTCCTCTTGGTCATAAATTCAGCCAAGGTTTGAGGCATTTCCAGACCAATTTTCCTCACAACACTAGGAAGTCTCATCCTAGATTAGGTGAGGCTTCTCTTGATAGACACAATGTGCTAATTTTTGAATTAGTCCATACTGATAACCTAAAATTCTCTGGGTTGCCTGTTTTATTAGTCTATTATGATCCAGAAAATGTTTTCCCTTGTTGCTTCTTCCCATATCTAGAGTTGCACTATTATAATTATTCTGTGTAGAGATTTATACATATATACATACACACACACATATATGTAATATGTATGTATACATGATCGACTACTTCAAGATGTTTAGCCATCAGTGATTTTGTTGGAAGCCAGGTCACACACTGGGTAATGCAAGAGATAATAATCTTATAAAATATACAGGATATAAGTAATATAGCTGGTAACATTAATAAAGCCATAGTACATCAGAGAGAGACACAAAGCATAAATAATTTGAAAACAAGAGACAGCAAACTAAAACAATGATTAATATAACTAGTTGTAATCTGGTCACAATAAACCATTAAGTCCACAAAGGAGCCAGCTGCAGAAACCAAATTATTGAAGGATCAGGTCAAGAGAAAAAGATAAGTGTTTCATCTTCATTTACAAAGTATACTTTATCAACTTGTTGTAGGTTATAGTGTAAAAGATAAGTTTTTTTGGGAAACAAAGATGAAAAAACAGCATATTTCAGGAAAAAAAAATACATTCAGTCCCATGGTGGCTCAGACAGTGAAGAGTCTGCCTGCAATGCAGGAGACCCAGGTTATATCCTTGGGTTCAGAATATCCTCTGGAGAAGGGAATGACAACCCACTCCAGTATTCTTGCCTGGAAAATTCCATGGACATAGGAGCCTGGTGGGCCCCATATAGTCACAAAGAGTCAGACATGACTGAGCGACTAACACTTCAGTCCCATGTAATTAATTCCTGTTGACCTGAATGAAGTTATTAGGTTTTCCATTAGAGTTTTATAATTTCTTACCCAGTTTAGTGGTATTATCTGAAAGTTATCAGACATTTATATTTGTCAAAATTCTTTTTTATGAATCTCTTTGAAGATATTCATTTTATAAAACATCAGAGTAAAATAATGATTATCTATAAACTAAAACATTTAAAATGCTGTGGCTAAAGATCTGATTATAATGAAATTGACAAGAAATTTGGTTATTTCTGTAACATATAACATTTTAAGTTACTAATAACTGAAAATATTATACCTGAAAATATTATACATTTCAGATTTGTGTGTGTGTGCACTCAGTGGCTCAGTAGTGTCCAACTCTTTGTGACCCCATGGACTGTAGCCCACCAGGTTCCTCTGTCCATGAAATTTTCCAGGCAAGAATATTGGAGTGTGTTGTCTTTTCCTCATCCTGGGGACCTTCCCAACCCAGGGATCAAAACTGCATCTCTTGCATCTCCTGCATTGCCAGGCTGATTCTTTACCACTAGCAACACCTGGGCAGATACTTAAATTTTAGGGGTTTCATATAACTTTTGGAGTATGTGTATTAATGATACCCATAGAATATAACCTAAGAAGCTTTTATCAACATTTATATGACAATGTTTCCCATATAATTTAACATATCTAAGCCTAATTAGTTTAATATTTCTCTTTGTGTAGTTTCAGGGGCTCTTTGATGCATTCAGAAGTTGGCTGGAGGTCAAAAGACTTCATTAACTTTTGATTTAGGAAATTATGTCAATAAATATCAAAAGGTTTAGAACACTGAGAATTTTATTTTTGGGAAATTTGCCAAAGATAAATAAATATTTTAAAACACTTGGTCAAATAGGATCATGAGTCTCTGTGAAATAATACAGTACTTATTCATTCAATCAAAGTGACAATAAAATATTTTTAAGGTACATGCAGATCATTTAGAAAGAAAAGAAACTCATAATCTGTTATTAAATGTAGATTACCATTCCAAGAATACTTTGTTCTCATAACAGAGAAAACAAAACTCTGATCCTGTACCAGCCTACCCTCAATAACAAAATTCATTTATCTAATTAAATTCAATCCAATCCCAGCTTGATGTTGCAGAAAACTTTTCTCAAAATTTCCTTTTACAAACCTCCTGTAACTTTCTGTATCTGTATTCTTTCATCTCTTATTTTCCTTTCCATCCAGAAAACAACAAGCTTTAGGACAAAGTCACTTTCCTTTAATAAAGTGCATTTCAATTCTTTATACCTAGACAGCATATTAAAAAGCAGAGACATCGCTTTGGCAGTCAAAGCTGTGGTTTTTCCAGTAGTCATGTATGGATGTGAGAGTTGGACCATAAAGAAGGCTGAATGCCAAAGAATTGATGCTTTTGAACTGTGGTGTTGGAGAAGACTCTTGAGAGCCCCTTGGACTGTAAGGAGATCAAGCCAGTCAATCTTAAAGGAAATCAACCCAGAATATTCATTGGAAGGACTGATGCTGAAGCTGAAATTCCAATACTTTGGCCTCCCGATGCAAAGAGCTGATTTGTTAGAAAAGACCCTGATTCTGGGAAAGATAGAAGGTAGGAGGAGAAGGGGACAACAGAGCATGAGATGGTTGGAGAGCATCACCGACTCAATGGACTTGAGTTTGAGCAAGCTCCGGGACTTGGTGTTGGACAGGGAAGCCTGGCGTGCTGCAGTCCATGGGGTTGCAGAGTCAGATACGACTGAGCAACTGAACAACAAATACCTTCTTTTGCTAAAAATATACATCCTACATTCCTTGAACACTTAAATGTTTTCCTTATTATCCCAGTAGCTTAATTATGTATTTCACAATTTGAATTCTTAAAAACCTTAACCTCTAATGAAAACCGATTAATAATAATTTTGAACTCTTTGCCATATCAGCATTTCCTGATAGGCAAACATAGGAATATTCCACAACTTCTAAAAAGGTATATCTTCTCATAGCACATTTTTCCCCCTCAATGTGTGGCAAAACATGTTTATTAAATCCTAAAATCTTTAGTTTCCCTCTTGTAAGGAGGCAAAAGTAAGTAAATATAGACCTAATTAGCAATGATCCAGCATCTTATTTTATTGGAAATGAACTGATATTTAACAAATTTCATAATTTAGGTTAGCAAAACTGTAAAGTTTCAATTACCAAAAATCTTGAGAAACTATTTTAAATAGATGTACCCAAAACATAATTATTCCTAAAGAGTTCACTTGAAAACTATCTCACTTAACCTTTATTTCATAACTTATGAAAATATCATCATACCAAGTTGATTTTCCTTGTTGACAAAGTCTACAAGACAAATAACAAACTTATTGACCTTCAGTAAACCTAGTTGCAATTAAAAAAAAGGTCTGTTTGATAAAGCAAATAGCTTAAGTTAGCTTTAGTACCAGATATTAATGTTGAATATTTCTAGATCATGTGAATCTGAAATTAATTCTTGCCAGTTTTCTTTATATTTAGAAATATTTGATTTGTAAGGTCTTAAAATCAACAGAAAGAGCTTTTTCATAAATTTAATTTTGATAATATCCAGAAGTAGACATATGTTGTATGTATAATGTACACAAAACATATAAACAGACAACACTATATATCTCAGCTTTAACACCTAGTTATGAATCAGGTATTATACATTTACTAGTTTATAAGTAGCACTTGGAAAAGTTAAATTTATTTCCTTAGATGATTAAGGCATTACTAATTGTGGAAAACGCTTCAAGATTTGTATTTGTCCTTGATAATTCTTTAAGGAAGCTGTGAATCAGATTTTGGGTGAAGGAGCATTTCCAGCACTTTGAGTGTTAAAATCCTTTCCCCTTTAGTCCCCTTTTGATTTCAGGTTTTACCTGATTGAGCTAATTCGGCTCTGCCTCAGGTCAATATGGGTTGTAGTTTCATTTCTGGTTTGTAGAGGTTTGTAAGACACAAACATTTGCTTTCAATTCTGCAATGACCTTGTCTGCTACTTGAATGACATAAAAAGGATGATTTGTCTAGCTAAATATTTTTTCATTTGCTTTGTTAAATCAGTGAGAAGATTTCCAACAAAACTGGAAATCAAGGGGTTTTTGTATTATTTTTACTTAATTAAAAAAATTATTTATTTTTAATTGGAGGATAATATTCTACAATATTATGCTGGTTTCTGCCATATATCAACAAAAATTAGCCATGGGTATACATATTTATTTTTTAATTGAAGGGTAATTGCTCTACAATCCTGTGTGGTTTCTGTCATAAAACAACATGAATCAGTCATAATTCTCTCTCTCTCTCATAACTATATACATATATATACACTACTCTTTTTTAAATTTTATTTTATTTTTAATTGTACAATAATTGCTTTACAATATTCTGATGGCTTCTGTCATACATCAACATGAACCAGCCATAGGGAAACATATGTCCTCACCTTGTTAAACCTCCCTCCTACCTCCCTCTTCATCTTACCCCTCTAGGTTATCACAGAATAACAACTTTGGGTTCCCTACATCATACAGCAAATTCCCACCAATTATCTATTTTATTTTACATATGGTAATATATATGTTTGAATCCTACTCTCTCAAGTCATCTCACCTTCTCCTTGCCCCACTGTGACCATAAGTCTGTTCTTTACATTTGTGTCTCTTTGCTGCCCTGCAAATAGGATAATCAGTACCATCTTTCTAGATTCCACATATGTGTTAATATATGATATTTATCTTTCTCTTTCTGACTTACTTCACTATGTATAATAGGCTCTAGGTTCATCCACCTCATTAGAACTGATGCAAATGCAGTTTTTAGAGCTAAGTAATATTCCATTGTGTATATGTACCAAAACTTCCTTATCCGTTCATCTGTCAATGAACATCTAGGTTGCTTCAATGTTCAAGATATTGTAAATAGTGCTGTGATGAACATTGGGGTGCATTTGTCTTTTTCAGTTATGATTCCTTCAGGGTGTATGTCCAGTAGTGGGATTGCAAGGTCATATGGTAGTTTTATTCCTAGTTTTTATTTTCTTTTTTTGTTCTTGTTCAGATGCTAAGCTGTCTCTGACTCTTTGTGACCCCATAGACTGCAGCACGCTAGACTCCTCTGTCCTTTACTATTTCCCAGAGTTTACTCAAACTCATGTCCATTGAGTTGGTGAGGCTATCTAAGCATCTCATCGTCTGCCTCCTCCTTCTCCTTTTGCCTTCAATCTTTCCCAGCATCTGGGTCTTTTCCAATGAGTCCACTCTTTCACATCTATATATATATATATGTGTATACACACACACACATATTCTTCAATCTCTTTAATCAATAAATTTAAATTTGACAAAGAAAATACACATCATACATACCCAAGCCAAATGCCTGTAATTTCACCATAAAATTCTCATAAACATAATATATATGTATATAGTCCCTTAACTTCAGTACCTGAATTACTGTACAAATTATCTAGGAGAAGGTGAGTACACTGGTGTTTGGGAAGCTTGAAAAGACCATCTTAGAATTCTGCATACCACAGTCACAGTTACAGTGAAATGAATAAAAAATACACTTCAAGATTCCTCACTTGCATAGATTTTTCCAGGACTTCTAAGAGGAACTCTTGCCTTTCTATGTGTGTTTACATAGACTTATGATTATATAATTTTCTCAAAAGTAATATATTTTGCCCATGCTTAAGACAACAGATACTTCTCACTCTAAATTTCCTCCTTTTTGTTTTGTCATGGTATTTTTGAAATACTTTTAATTTCTTATTAGTGGGGGATTTTTATGTGGTATGTGCACTGGTTGGGAAAACCTTTGTGGGATACTTCTGCTGTTTTCCCTTCCCACACACTTGCTGGTGTAATACAAATGTGTAAAGCTAGGGCTGCACCACATTATGAATAGAGCTATTAAGATCCAATATTGAAAATGTGGGAGAAGAGAAGAAAAAATAGATTTAAGATTTTTGGAACTGGAAGTTAGTGTGTGGAACATATTTCATAAAATCAGAAATGTAAAATTGTATGTGAAGAATTTGTTTCTCATTAAAGCATAGTTGAAAGCAAAATTTTCTACTTTCAGGAATGTTCTTAGTAAAGCAGCATATTCAATTAAAATCCACAATATATTTTAATAGAAATGGAATATGTAATTAAGCTTAAATATACAATTTTATTTCCAATTTGAGATAATGTTTATAAGAATTTTATGGAGAAATTAGAGGCATTTGGCTTGGGAATGCATGATAGGTATCTTCTTTGTCAAATTTAAATGTATTGATTAAAGAATTAAAATAACATTCTGGTAAAAATCAATGAAATATGAAACAAAAGTAATAAATATGAGCAATGAAATTAATAGAAATGATTCTTATATTGAGAGACAACTTACAGCCAGAACACATACAGATTAAGCCAAAAATGGCAATTTTTAAAAAGGAATAGATAAGTTTTTAATAGAATTAGTAATGATTGTGTGTGCTCCGTCATGTCTGACTCTTTGTGACCCTATGGACCCTATGTAGCCTTCCAGGCTTTTCTGTCCATGGGATTTTCCAGGTAAGAGTACTGGCATGGGTAGCCATCCCCTTCCCCAGGGGATATTCCCAACCCAAGGATCAAACCCAGGTCTCTTGCATTGCAGGCAGATTCTTTACCATCTGAGCCACCAGAGAAGCCCTAAGTTAGTAATAGTTTCTTAGAATTTTTCATAGACTAGTTAATGAAGATAATTAAACCATTTATAAACACTATAAGAAGATTTAAACTTTTTGCTGATTTTACACAAAATACTGCTACAAATGAACATTAATATATCAAGCAGAGTAATTAACACTGGACACTGAAAAAGGAAATTTTAAAATTCCTGAAATCATACAGATATGACAGAAACTTGACAAAGTTTCATCAAAATCTAATAACAGTTTTGAAGTTTGCATGATAATTAAAAATAAAAACAAAATTTGTCTGCCCATGAGGATTGCTAGATTTTCTCTCTATTCTCTTTTTATAATTTATTTATTTATTTTAAATGAAACAAAGATTAACATTTTAATGATAAAAGGTACAATTCACAAAGAATATAGAATTTAAATTCTATCTTAAATTTAAAGAATGAAGAAACAGATACATAAAGCAAGAATCAGAAGAAATATTAGGGAAAGGAAAAAATATATAATCACAGTGAAACATATTAACATTTCTCTGAGGATATTTTATCAAGTGCAGAAAAAATAATCAGAGAATCTTGAGTAATGTCACTAATAATTTAAATACAATAGATTTGTACATAATTAATTTGTACCATATTTTACACAAATATATTTAAAATTTTGTATCTCATACGTTGTTATTGGGCTTCCCTGGTAGCTCAGCTGGTAAGCAATCTGCCTGCACTGCAGGAGACTCCAGTTCAATTCCTGGGTTGGGAAGTTCCCCTGGAGAAGGGATAGGCTACCCACTCCAGTATTCTTGGGCTTCTCTGGTGGCTCAAATGGTAAAGAATCTGCCTTCAATGTGGGAGACCTGGGTTCGATCCCTGGGTTGGGAAGGTTCCCTGGAGGACAACTCACTCCAGTATTCTTGCTTGGAGAATCCCCACGGACAGAGGAGTCTGGCAGGCTATGGTCCATGGGGTCACAAAGAGTCGGACACAACTGAGCATCTAAACACAGCACAGTGCAGCATGTTATTATTAGATGTCCATAGGACATTTAGAAAAACTCACAAAAAGATAAACATTATTAAATTTCAAAAAGTAGAATTCTTTTTTTGTGTGTGTGATTTGGTTATACACACACAAAATAAATGTATATTCAGTTATACCCATATATTATCTTTTGAAATTATTTTCCATTATAGGTTATTACAGGATATAGACTATATGTCCCTGTGCTATAAACTTTTGTTGCTTGTTGCATATCTATTTTTTTTAATTAGAAATGTAGTTTTCTATTCTTACAAAGTCAAACAAGTGGAATCAAAGTGTCAAAAATTTTTTGGTTAGGCAAAAATTCCTAAGTTTTCTAAAATATATATTCTACATATTACTTATATACATGTATACAAAAGCTTTTTGACTATGGTTGATAAAAGCTAGAGAAAGAACGTAAAAAATGGAGAAATTGGAGGACATAAACTAAAGGAAATGGGAGCACTGAATATGAAACAGAAAAAGTGAAACAGGTTAGGTAAAAGTAAAAGATCCTCATAAAGTACACGGTTTTTAAACACGGCCCCTCATTAGAAACACATCTGGAGTTCTGACCAAAAAAATGCCTGATCATTTGTATTTTTCAAAAAATTCCAAGATAATTCTGATATGCATCCAGATTTTAAAAAGTGATTACAGGGTTTTCTATTAAATGGTAGTTTTGGTTATATAGAATTCTAAAATTTTTCTTTTGATCAACCATGATACAGTGGTTTTAAGTAAGTAATAGTTACATAATCACAATAGTAAAAGATGTTTATCAGTTTTCACAATCAATAGCCAGACAAAAAAAGATAATTACAATTGAAAGTCATAATGGGAACATGATTAACCTAATGGTATAGAATAATTAAATAAAATTTAGGGACTCAAGCAGAGTGATATGTGGTAAGTAGAAGTGCATACAAGCACATGTTTTCATCTGCTCAGCCCGTCTATGTCTTTTGATTAGTGCATTTAATCCATTTGCATTTAAAGTAATTTTTGATATGTGTGATCCTGTTACCATTTTCTTAATTGTTCTGGGTTTATTTTCTGTAGGTAGGGCTTTTCCTTCTCTTGTTTTCTGCCTAGAGAAGTTCCTTTAGCATTTGTTGTGAAACTGGTTTGAAAGTGAAAGTGAAGTCCTCCATTATGTCTAACTCTTTGTGACCCCGTGGACTGTAGCCTACCAGGCTCCTCCATCCATGGGATTTTCCAGGCAAGAATACTGGAGTGGGTTGCCATTTCCTTCTCCAGGGGATCTTCCTGACCCAGGAATCTAACCTGGGTCTCCCACATTGTAGGTGGACGCTTTACCATCTGAGCCACCAGGGAAGCTGGTTTGGTGGTGCTGAATTCTCTTAACTTTTGCTTGTCTTGAAAGCTTTTAATTTCTCCATCAAATCTGAAGGAGAGTCTTGCTGGGTAGAACATTCTTGGTTGTAGGTTCTTCTCTATAATCGTTTTAAATATGTCATGCCATTCCCTTCTGGCTTGTAGAGTTTCTGTTGAGAAATCAGCTGATAGCCTGATGGGAATTCCCTTGTATTTGTCATTTTCCCCTTGTTGCTTTTAATATTTTATCTCTGTCTTTAATTTTTGTCAGTTCTATTACTACGTGTTTCAGTGTGTTCCTCCTTGGGTTTATCCTGCCTGGGACTCTCGGTACTTCCTGGACTTGGTTGATTATTTCCTTCCCCATATTAAGGAAGTCTTCAGCTATTTTATCTTTAAATATTTTATCAGCTCCTTTCTCTCTCTCTTCTCCTTCTGGGGCCCATATAATGTGAATGATCATGTATTTAAATCTGTCCCAGAGATCTCTTAGGCTGTCTTCATTTCTTTTCATTCTTCTTTCTATATTCTATTCTGTGGCAGTGATTTCCACCATTCTGTCCTCTAGGTCACTTATCTGTGCTTCTGCCTCAGTTATTCTGCTATGGACTCCTTCTACTGAATTATTCATCTCTGTGTGTTTGTTGTTTAGTTCTAGGTCTTTGGTAAACATTTCTTGCATCTTCTCAATCTTTGCCTCCATTCTTTTTCTGAGATCCTGAATCATATTCACTATCATTATTCTGAATTCTTTTCCTGGAAGGTTGCCTATTTCCACTTCATTGAATTGTTTTTTTTTTTGTTTTTGTTTTTGTTTTTTTTGGTTTTATCTTGTACCTTCATCTGGGATGTAACTTTATGCTTTGTTGTGCTCGTTAGCTTTCTGTAATGTGGTTTTGTTTTAGTCCTTGTGGAACTGTGATTCTTATTTCTTCTGTCTGCCCTCTGATGGAGGAGGCTAAGAGGCTTGTGTAAGGTTCCTGATAGAAGGGACTGGTGGTGGGAAAAACTTGGTCTTGCTCTGGTGGGCAGGGCCTTGCTCAGTAAAGATTTAATCCAATTATCTGCTGATGGGTGGTGTTGAGCTCCCTCCCTGGTAGATTTTTGGCCTGAGGTGACCAAGCTCTCAGGTCTACTGGCTCTATGGTCCAGTTAATGGCAAACTCCAAGAGGGTTTACACCAAAGGGGACTTTCCTAGACAGCTGCTGCCAGTCCCTGTGGTGAACCTGTGCCAACACGTACCTCTACAGGAGACCCTCCAACACTAGCAGATCGTTATGGTTCAGTTTCCTGTGAAGTCACTGCTCCTTTCCTCTCAGTCTTGGTGCATACAAGGTTTTGTTTGTGCCCTACAAAACTGGAGTCTCTGTTTCCCCTAGTCCTGTGGAAGCCTTGTAATCAAATTCCATTGGCCTTCAAGGTCAGATTCCCTGGAGATTCCCCAGTACCTTTGTTGGGTCCCCAGGCTGGGAAGCCTGACGTGGGGTTCTGAACCTTCACAACAGTGGGAGAACTTCTTTGGTATTATTATTCTCCAGTTTGTGGGTCACCCACCCTGCAGATATAGGACTTGATTTTATCATGGTTGTGCCCTTCCTACTATCTCACTGAAGCTTCTTCTTTGTCTTTGAATGTGAAGTATATTTTTATGGTAGGCTCCAGCATCCTCCTTTCAATGGCTGTTCAGCAGCTAATTGTGATTTTGATGCTCTTGAAGGAGGAGATGAGCACACGTCCTTCTACTCTTCCACTTGAACTGGTGTTTTATTCCTAGTTTTTAAAGAAATCTCCATACTGTTCTCCATTGTGGCTGTATCAATTTGCATTCCCACTAGTAATGCAAGAAGGTTCCCTTTTATCTACACCCTCTCCAGCATTTCTTGTTAGTAGACTTTTGATGATGGTAATCCTGAGCAGTGTGAGATGATACCTCATTGTAGTTTTGATTTGCATTTCTCTATTAATGAATGATGTTGAGCATCATTGCATGTGTTTATTATCCATCTCTATGTCTTCTAAGGACAAATGTCTGTTTAGGTCTTCTGCCCACATTTAATTGGGTTGTTTGTTTTCCTTGAATTGAGCTACATGAGTTGTTTGTATATTTTGAAGATTAATCCTTTGGCAGTTGTTATCATTTGTTATTCCTTTTTCTTTTTTTTTGATTAATTATTTTAATTGGAGGCTAATTACTTTACAATATTGTGGTGGTTTTTGTCATGCATGAGCATGAATCAGCCATGGGTGTATATGTGTCCCAACATCTTGAATCTCCCTCCCACCTTTCTCCCCTCCCTATCCCTCTGGGTTGTCCCACAGCACCAGCTTTGAGTGCCCTGTTTTATGCATCAAACTTGAAATGATCATCTGTTTTATATATGGTAATATACACGTTTCAATGCTATTCTCTAATATCGTCCCACCCTAGCCTTCTACTCCAGAAGTCTGCTCTTATAATCCATACTCCAAAATCCTGCTCTTTACATCTGGGTCTCTTTTGTTGTCTTGCATATAGGGTCATCATTAGCGTCTTTCTAAAATCCACATATATGCATTAATATAGTATATTGATGTTTCTCTTTCTGGCTTATTTTACTCTGTATAATAGCCTCCAGTTTCATCCACCTCATTAGAACTGATTCAAAAGCATTCTTTTTTATAGGTGAGTAATATTCTATTGTGTATATGTACCACAGCTTCCTTATCCATTCACCTGCTGATGGACATCTAGGTTGCTTCCATGTCCTTGCTATTGTAAACAGTGCTGCAGTGAACATTGGGGTACATGTGACTCTTTAATTTCTGGTTTCCTAAGTGTGTATGCCCAGCATTGGGATTGCTGGGTCATATGGCATTTCTATTTCCAGGTTTTAAAGGAGTCTCCACACTGTTTTCCATAGTGGCTGTAATAGTTTGCATTCCCACCAACAGTGTAAGAGTATTCCATTTTCTCCACACCCTCTCCAGCATTTATTGTTTCTAGACTTTTTGATGGCAGCCATTCTGACCAGCATGAGATGGTACCTCATTGTGGTTTTGATTTGCATTTCTCTGATAATGAATGATGTTGAGCATCTTTTCACGTGTCTGTTAGCCATCTGTATGTCTTCTTTGGAGAAGTGTCTGTTTAGTTCTTTGACCCATTTTTTGATTGGGTTGTTTATTTTTCTGGAATTGAGCTGCATGAGCTGCTTGAGCTGCTTGTATATTTTTGAGATTAATTCTTTGTCAATTGCTTCGTTTGCTAATATTTTCTCCTATTCTGAAGGCTGCCTTTTCAACTTGCTCATAGTTTCCTTCGTTGTGGCAAAAACACTTAAGTTTAATTAGGTTCCATTTGTTTATTTTTGCTTTTTTCCCCATTACTCTGGGAGGTGGATCATAGAGCATCTTGCTGTGATTTGTGTCAAAGAGAGTTATGCCTATGTTTTCCTCTAAGAGTATTATACTTTCTCGTCTTACATTTAGATCTTTAATCCATTTTGAGTTTATTTTTGTGTATGGTGTTAGAAAGTATTCTAGTTTCATTCTTTTACAGGTGGTTGACCAGTTTTCCCAGTACCACTTGATAAAGAGATTGTCTTTTCTCCACTGTATATTTTTGCCTCCTTTGTCAAAGATAAGGTGTCCATATGTGTGTGGATTTATCTCTGGGCTTTCTATTTTGTTCCATTGATCTATATTTCTGTCTTTGTGCCAGTACCATACTCTCTTGATAACTGTAGCTTTGTACTATAGCCTGAAGTTGGGCAGGTTGATTCCTCCAGTTCCATTCTTCTCTTTCAAGATTCCTTGTCTCTTTGAGGTTTTCTGTGTTTTCATAAAAATTGTGAAATTATTTGTTCTAGTTCTCTGAAAAATACCATTGGTAGCTTGATAAGGATTGTGTTGAATCTATAGATTGCTTTGGGTATCATACCCATTTTCACTATATGGATTCTTCCAATCTACGAACATGTCATATTTCTCCATACATTTGTGTCATCTTTGATTTTGTTCATCAGTGTTTTATAGTTTTCTATATATAGGTCTTTTGTTTCTTTAGGCAAATTTATTCCTAAGTATTTTATTCTTTTCGTTGCAATGGTGAATGGGATTTTTTCCTTAGTTTCTCTTTCTGTTTTCTCATTGATAGTGTATAGGAATGCAAGGGATTTCTGTGTATTAATTTTATATCTTGCAACTTTACTATATTCATTGATTACCTCTAGTAATTTTCTAGTGGTGTCTTTAGGGTTTTCTATGAAGAGGATCATCTCATCTGCAAACAGTGAGAGTTTTACTTCTTTTTTTTTTTTTTCCAATCTTGATTCCTTTATTATTTTTCTTCTCCAATTGCTGTGGCTAGGACTTCCAAAACTATGTTGAATAGTAATGGTGAGAGTGGGCAACCTTGTCTTCTTCCTCATTTTTGGGGAAATGATTTCAATTTTTATCTATTGAGTATAATTTTTGCTGTGGTTTGTGGTAAATGGCTTTTATTATGTTGAGGTGTGTTCTTTCAATGTCTGTTTCAGGAGAGTTTATCATCAATGGGTGTTGAATTTTGTCAAAGGCTTTCTCTACATCTATTGAGATAATTATATGGTTTTATCTTTCAATTTGTTAATGTGGTATATCACATTGATTGATTTACTTGGTCATAATGTATGATATTTTTAATATGTTGTTGGACTCTGTTTGCTAGAATTTTATTCAGGATTATTGCACCTATGTTATCAGTGATATTGGCTAATATTTATCTCTTTTTGTGGCATCTTTAGTTTTGTTATTAGGGTGATGGTGGCTTCATAGAATGAGTTTGGGAGTTTGCCTTCCTCTGCAATTTTTTGGAAGAGTTTGAGTAGGACAAGTTTTAGCTCGTCTCTAAATTTTAGGCAGCATTCACCTGTGAAGCCATCTGGTCCTCAGCTTTTGTTTGTTGGAAGATTTTGTATTATAGTTTCAATTTCCATGCTTGTGACAGGTCTGCTATGATTTTCTATTTTTTCCTGGTTCAGTGTTGGAAGGTTATACTTTTCTTAGAATTTGTCCATTTCTTCCAAGTTGTCCATTTTATTGGCATATAATTGCTCATTGTAGTCTCTGGTGCTCTGGTGATTTTTTTTTTTTTTTTGTATTTTTGTGTTGTCTGTTATGATTTCTCCATTTTCATTTCTAATTTTATTGATTTGATTCTTCTAGCATTTTTTTCTTGATGAGTCTGGATAATGGTTTATCTGTTTTATTTATCTTCTCAAAGAACCAGCTTTAAGTTTTGTTGATGTTTGCCATAGACTCCTTTGTTTCTTTTTAATTTATTTCTGCTCCGATTTTTATGATTTCTTTCATTCTTTTAACGTTGTGGTTCTTCTTTTTCTAGTTGCATTGGCTGTAAAGTTCGGTTGTTTGTCTGACGTTTCTTTTGTTTCTTGAGGTAGGCTTGTATTGTTATGAATCTCTCTCTAACACTACTTTTCCTGAATCCTATTGCTTTTGGGTTGTCGTGTTCTAATTTTCATTTGTTTCTATGAATATTTTGATTTCCTTTTTGATTTCTTCCATGATCTGTTGGTTATTCATAAGCATGTTGTTTAGCCTCCATATGTTTGTATTTTTAATAGTTTTTTTTCCTGCAGTTGATATCTAATCTTACTGTGATATTATCAGAAAAGATGCTTGAAATGTTTTAAATTTTTTTGAATTTACCAAGGCGAGATTTATGCCCCAGGATGTGATCTATCCTGGAGAAGGTTCCTTGTGCACTTTAGAAAAAGTTTAATTCCCTTGTTTTTAGGTGAAATGCCCTATGCATATCAATTAGGTCTAAATTGTCCATTGCTAATTTTTGCTTTAGTTGATTTATTAGTTGATTTAGGTGATTTAGTGTGAGTGGGGTATTAAAGTCCTCCACTATTATTGTGTTACTGTTAATTTCCCCTTTCATACTTCTTAGCATTTGCCTTACATATTGAGGTGCTCCTATGTTGGGTGCATATATATTTATAATTGTTATATCTTCTTGGATTGATCTTTTGATCATTATGTAGTGTCCTTCTTTGTCTCTTATCACGGTCCTTATTTGAAAGTCTATTTTATCTAATGTGAATATTGCTACTCCTGTTTTCTTTTGGTCTCAATTTGCATGAAATATCTTTTTCCAGCCCTTCAGTTTCAGTCTGTATGTGCCCCTTGGTTTGAGGTGGGTCTCTTGTAGACAGCATATATATAGGTCTTGTTTTTGTATCCATTCAGTCAGTCTTTGTCTTTTGATTGGGGCATTTAACCTATTTACATTTAAGGTAATTATTGATAAGTATGATCCCATTACCATTTAATTTTTTTGTTTGGGTTCATTTTTATAAAACTTTTCCGTGTTTCCTGAAGAGCTGGTTTAGTGGTGCTGAATTCTCTCAGCTTTTGCTTGTCTGTAAAGCTTTTGAATTTTCCTTCATATCTGAATGAGATCCTTGCTGGCTAGAATAATCTTGACTGTAGTTTTTTCTCTTTCTTCACTTTAAGTATGTCTTACCATTCCCTTCTGGCCTGGAGAGTTTCTATTAAAAGTTCAGCTGTTATCCTTATGGATATCCCCTTGTGTGCTATTTGTTGCTTTCCCTGTGCTGCTTTTAATATTTACTTTCTGTGTTTGATCTTTGTTAGTTTGATTCATATGTATTTGGTTGTTTGGCCTTGGGTTTATCCTGTTTGGGACTCTCAGTCTCTTGGACTTGGGTGGCTATTTCCTTGCCCATATTAGGAAAGTTTTTGACCATTATCTCAAGTATTTTCTCATGTCGTTTATTTTTGTCTCCTTCTTCTGTGACACCCATTATTCGAATGTTGGGGCATTTAACATTGTCCCTTAGGCCTCTCAGGTTGTCCTGATTTCTTTTAATTCTTTTTTATTTTCCCCTCTCTGCTTCATTTATCTCCAACATTCTATCTTCCACCTTTCTTATCCTCTCTTCTGCCTCAGTTATTCTACTGTTGGTTCCCTCCAGAGTGCTTTTGATCTCAGTTATTGCATTATTCATTATTGATTGATTCTTCTTTATTTCTTCTAGGTCCTTGTTAAATATTTCTTGCATCTTATCAATGCTTGTCTCTAATCTATCTGTCACTCCATATTGTTTTCAAGATTTTGATCATCTTTGCTATCATTATTATGAATTCTTTTTCAAGTAAACTCCCTATCTCCTCCTTAAGGAGGAGGGAGATAGAGGTGACCAGGAGGAGAAAAGTTGAGTCAAAAGGGGAGAGAGCAGTCTAGCCATTAATCTAATCCCTAAGTGCTCTCCACATCCTGGAACACCCAGAGAGATTCACAGATTTATGTAGAGAAGAGAATAGGGAGGAGGGAGATAGAGGTGACCTAGAGGAGAAAACGGTGAGTCAAAATGGGAGAGAGCAATCAAGCCCATAGTCAATTTCCTAAGTAAAAATGGATAATGAATATTAGATTCTGAGATACAAAATTGCTAACAAATATCAAAAAGCAAAGATTAAAAACAAAGAAGTTAGACTCTCAAAATACAACATAAAAATAGAAAACAAAATCAATCACAGTAAGTAAAAAAATATGAAAATGTTTTAAAAAATGTAGGATTTTTTGGAAAGGTAGTAGTAGGCTATAAAAGTGAAAGTTAAAGAAGTAATAAATAACTATTTTTTTTAATTAAAAGATAAGAAAGCTGTGGTATATATACACAATGGAATATTACTCAGCCATTAAAAAGAATTCATTTGAATCAGTTCTAATGAGATGGATGAAACTGGAGCCCATTATACATAGTGAAGTAAGCCAGAAAGATAAAGACCAATACAGTATATGAACGCATATATATGGAATTTAAAAAGATGGTAATGATAACCCTATATGCAAAACAGAAAAAGAGACACAGGTGTACAGAACAGACTTTTAGACTCTGTGGGAGAAGGCAAGGGTGGGATGTTCAGAGAGAACAGCATTGAGACAAGTATACTATCAAGGGTGAAACAGATCACCAGCCCAGGTTGGATGCATGAGACAAGTGCTCAGGGCTGGTGCACTGGGAAGACCCAGAGGGATGGGATGGAGAGGGAGGCTGGAGGGGGGATCTGGATGGGGAACATATGTAAATCCATGGCTGATTCATGTCAGTGTATGGCAAAAACCACTACAATATTGTAAAGTAATTAGCCTCCAACTAATAAAAATAAATGGGAAAAACATAAATAAAAGATAACAATAAAAATATATCTAAGAATTTCTCTGGAGTTGTGGGCAGTGTGGTGTCTTCAGTATCAGGTAGTCCCTTGTTCCAGCTTGTATTTGTTCTCAGGGTCTATAGGTGTCCCTCAAATATCTCCAGTATTAAATGCAAGATTTTAATCTGTTGCATCTGTTACTTGCAGAGCAGTTTCCCCTTCTTTGTTTGTTTTGGCTTCCTCTGTTTGCAAGTCTCTTCAGGGTCGATTTCTACCCTTGACACAAAGGGGCAAAGGTGGCCACTTATACAGGCTCACTTGTTCAGTTGTGTGGTAGGGAGGGACACTGCAAACAGATATCACTGGCATGTGTGGAGAGTGCTTGCAGTGGATGGACCACACTGGGTTTGTCACAGCCCAAGGTGCTGTGTGCTTCCCAGGTCTACACTGCTCAGTCTCCAGGGTGCTCTGTGAGGGCACTGTCCCAAAAGGGCCCTGAATTTCATGCACTTCCCAGGTCTAACCACTCAAGTTCTTGTGTGCTCTGCAAGGACACAGACCCGAATGGGCTGTGCGTTTTGTTCCCTTCCTAAGTCCTAGCAGCTTAGGCAACCTAGTGCTTGGTAAGCACACTCCCAGGTGGGCTGTGCATCTTATTCACTTGCACGGTCCCTGCTGTTCAGTGTTCCGGGTGTGCCACGAGAGCACAGTCCCAGGTATGCCATGTGTCTCCTCTGGGGAGCTGATCTCAGTCTGTGACACCCCTGGCAGATGTCAACCATCCACAATCCCAGGAAGATGAGGTTAGTAACTGGGAGCCAGCTCACAGTTTGGTGACAGATTCTGTCTCTGGGGCCGAGATTGCAGCAGCTATTTGCCTTCTGTCTCTGACTGTCGCTGGCCTGCCTCTCTGCCTCTGGGGAGGGAGGGCCCTAAGCAGCTGGCTTGCTCTCCTTTGGTATTCGCTCAATCCTTTGTTCTGTGGATGCACCAGGGGTCATTGTGTGGCGATAGAACCTTTCGAGGGAAAGGTCTTTTTTTTGTTGTTTCTCTGTCAATCCCATGGTTTTGGTTACTATATCATGTTATCTCCCTCAGATTGTCCTCACGGCATTCAGGCTTGGTCCTTACCCTAAGGACTGATGATGCAGCCCATGCCTCCCTGTCCAGCCCCCACTTGCTGGTGGTGGATATGAGCATCTATGCCACTTCTCTGCTGGCAGTTGTGGTTAGGTGTGCATTCTGTGCCCCCCCCCCCCACACCCGCCGCAGTTTTGTTGCTCTCTGAGGTTCCAAAACTCCCCACAGACACACCTGTAAGAGGGTTTCCTACTGTGTGGAGACTTCTCTTCCTTCCTGACTCCCTCCCCAGGATGGGTCTCTGTCTCTAAATCTTTTGTCTCAGTTTTTATCTTTTATATTTTGTCCTACCTCCTTTTGAAGAGATTGGGCTGCCTTTCTGGGTGCCTGGTGTCTTCCACCAGAGTTCAAAAGTTGTTTTGTGGAAGTTGCTCAGCATTCAGATGGCCTTTTGATGAATCTGTGGGGGAGAAAGTGGGGTCCTTGTCCTATTACTCTGCCATCTTGGGACCACCCTCATTTGCTATTATTTTTTCCCATTCTGAGGGTTGTATTTTCACCTTGCTTATAGTCTCCTTCATTATACAAAAGCTTTTAAATTTAATTAGATCTAATTTGTTTATCTTTGTTCTTATTTCCTATTACTCTAAGAGGTGGGTCATAGAGGAGCTTGCTGTGATTTATGTCAAAGAGTATTCTGCCTATGTTTTCATCTAAGAGTTTTATAATTTCTGGTCTTATATCTTGGTCTTTAATCCATTTTGAGTTTATTCTTGTGTGGTGTTAGGAAGTGTTCTAATTTCATTCTTCTACACATAGTGGACCAGTTTTCCCAGCAGCACCTGAAGAGACTGTCTTTTCTCCATTGTACGTTTTTGCCTCCCTTGTCAAAGATAAGGTACCCTAGGTGCATGGATTTATCTCTGGATTTTTTTTATGTTGTTCCATTGGACTATGTTTTTTTGTGCCATTACCATACTGTCTTAATAACTGTAGCTTTGTAGTATAACCGGATGTCAGGAAAGTTGATTCCTACAGCTCCATTGTTTTTTCTCAACATTGCTTTGGCTATTTGGGGTCTTTTGTGTTTCCATACAATTTGTGAAATTACTTTTTCTAGTTCTGTGAAAAATATCATTGTTAGTTGGATAGAGTTTGCACTGAATCTATAGATTGCTTTGGTGAGTATAGTCATTTTCAAAATACTAATTCTTCCAATCCAAGAACTTGGAATATCTCTCCACCTGTTTGGGTAGTCTTTAATTTCTTTCATCAGTGTATTATAGTTTTCTGCATACTTGTTTTTTGTCTCTTTTGGTTAATTTATTCCTAAGTATTTTATTCTTTTTGTTGCAATGATGAAATGATACAGTTCCTGTAATTTCTCTTTCTGATTTTTCATTGAGTGTATAGCAATGCAAGAGATTTCTGTGTATTAATTTTGTATCCTAAGAGGTTACTATATTCATTGCTAAGCTCTAGTAGTTTTCTGGTGGCATCTTTAGGGTTTTCTATATAAAGAATCATGTAATCTTCAAGCAGTGAGAGTTTTAATTCTTCTTTTCCAGTCTGCATTTCTTCTACTTATTTTTTATCCTCTGATTACTATGCCTAGGACTTCCAAAATTATGTTGAATAATAGTGGTGAGAATGGGCACCCTTATCTTCTTCCTGGTCTTAAAGGAAGTGCTTTCAGCTTTTCACTGTTGAGAATAATATTTGTTGTGGGTTTGTCATATATGACCTTTATTATGTTGAAGTATGTTTGTACTATGTCTACTTTCTGGAGAGTTTTTATCATAAATGGGCATTGAATTTTGTCAAAGGCTTTCTCTGAATCTATTGAAGTGATCATATGGTTTTTATATTTTGATTTGTTAATATGGTGTATCACATTGATTTCTGTATATTGAAGAATCCTTGCATCTTTGGCATAAAGCTCACTGGATCATGATGTATGAGCTTTTTAATGTGTTGTTGGATTCCATTTGCTAGAATTTTGTTGAGGATTTTTTCATCTAATTTCATCACTGTTACTGGTCTATAATTATGTTTTTTTTGTGGCATCTTTGGTTTTGTTATCAGGGTGATGCCATTCTTGTAGACTGAGTTTGGGAGTTTTCATTTGTCTACAATTTTCTGGAAGATTTTAAGTAGGATATGTATTAGCTTTTCTCTAAACTTTTGATAGAATTTCCTCATGAAGCCATCTGTCCCTGGCCTTTTTGTATGCTGGAAGATTTTTTTTTATTACAGATTCAATTTTGGCGTTTGTGATTGGTCTGTTCATATTTTCTGTTTCTTCCTGGTTCAGTTTTTTAAGTTTATAGTTTTATAAGAATTTGTCCATTTCTTCCAGGTTGTCCATTTTATTGGCATATAGGTGCTTATGGCTGTCTCTTATTATCTTTTATATTTCTCTGTTACCTGTTGTAACTCCTCCTTTTTCATTTCTAATTTTAATGATTTGAGTTTTCTCCCTTCTTTCTTGATAGGTCTGGTTAATTTTATCTTCTCAAAACATCAGCTTTTAGTTTTATTGATCTTTGCTATACTTTTCTTAATTTCTTTTTCATTTATTTCTGCTCTGATCTTTATGGTTACTTTTGTTCTAACTTTTGGAGTTTTTTGTTCTTTTTTTCTAGTTGCTTTCCATGTAAGGTTAGATTGTTTATTTGATGTCTGTCTTGTTTCTTCAGGTAGGTTTGCATTGTTGTAAGATTATCTCTTAGCACTGCATCCCATAGTCCCATTTACTGCAGCTCAAAACAGTTGTCATATATTCATTGTCATTTCCTTCTAGTCATATTTTGATTTCTTCAGTGATCTGTTGGTTATTCAGAAGCATGTTGTTTAGCCTCCATGTGTTTGTGTTTTTTTATTGTTTTTTCCCCTGTAGTTGATATCTAATCTTATAGCATTGTGGTCATAAAAGATGCTTGAAATTATTTCAATTTTTAGAAATTTAGCAATCTTGATTTATGGCTCAAGATGGGGTCTAGCCTGGAGAATATTCCATGTTAATTTGAGAAAATGGTGAAATCTATTGTTTTTGGATGAAATGCCCTGTGGATATCAATTAGGTCCAACTGGTCCAATGTATCATTTAGAGCTTATATTTCCTTATTAATTTTTTGTCTGGATGATCTTTCCATTGTTATGAGTGAGGCATTAAAATCTCCCACTATTATTGGGTTACTGTTGATTTCCGTTTTAATAGTTGTTAGCAATTGCCTTATGTATTGAGGTGCTCACATGTTGGGTGCATGTATATGGCTATAATTATTATATCTTCTTCTTGGATTGATCCCTTGACCACTAAATAGTGTCCTTCTTTGTCTCTTGTAACAGTATTTTAAATTCTATTTTATCTGATAAGAAATATTGTTATTCCTGCTTTCTTTTGATCTCTGTTTGCATGGAATACCTTTTTCTAACCCCTCACTCTCAGTCTGTATGTGTCCTTAGGTCTGAAGTAGATCTCTTGTGGACAGCATATGTAGGGGTCTAATTTTTGTATTCATTCAGCCAATCTGTGTCTTTTGGTTGGAGCATTTAGCCCATTTACATTTAAGATACTTAAAAGTATGATCCTGTTATCATTTACTTTATTGTTTTGGGTTTGTTTTTATAGCCCTTCTTTTTCTGTGTTTCCTGTCTAGAGAATTTCCTTTAACATTTGTTAAGGAGCTGATTTGATTGTGCTGAATTCTCTTAACTTTTGCTTCTCTTTCATATCTGAATGAGATTCTTACTGCATAAAGTAATCTTGGTTGTAGGTTTTTCCTTCTCATCACTTTAAGTACATCCTGCTATTCCCTTCTGGCCTGCAGAGTTTCTGTCAAAAGATCAGCTGGTACCCTTATGGGGATCCCCTTGTGTGTTATTTGTTGTTTTCCCTTTGCTGCTTTTAATATTTTTCCTTTGTGTTTAATTTTTGTTAGCTTGATTAGTATGTATTTTGGCACATTTCTCCTTGAGTTTATCCTGTGTGGGTCTCTCTGGGATTCCTGGACTTGAGTGGCTCTTTCCTTTCCCATTTTAGGGAAGTTTTTGACACTAATCTCCTCAAATATTTTCCTGTGCCCTTTTCATTTTCTTCTCCTGGGATTCCTATGATTTGAATGTTGTGGCACTTAATGTTATCCCAGAGGTCTCTGAGACTATTCTCATTTCTTTTTATTCTCTTTTCTTTATTCCTCTCTACTTCAGTTATTTCTGCTATTCTTCAGTTATCTTCCAGCTCACTTATCTGTTCTTCTGCCTCATTTACTCTTCTGTTGGTTCCCTCCAATGTAATTTAATCTCAGTTATTTATTATTCATTGTTGATTGTGTATTTTTTAATTATTCTAGGTCCTTGTCAAACATTTCTTGCATTTTCTCAGTCCAGGTCTTCAATCTGTTTATCCATGCATCCATTTTATTTTGAAGATTTTGAATCATCTTTCATGTCATTATTTTGATTTGTCTTTCAGGTAGACTATTTTCTCCTCACTTGTTTGGTGGTGTGGGTTTTTTCCATGTTCCTTCATCTGCTGCATGTTTTGTTATCTTTTCATTTGTTTAATTTACTGTGTTTGGGATCTCCTATCTGCTGGCTGGAAGGCTGTAGTTTCTCTTAATTCTTAATTATGAAGTCTGCCCACCCCCACCCACTGTTGGATAGGATTGGACAAGTGCCATATGAATGTTTCCTTGTTGGGGTGGCTTGTGCCTGCATTTTGGTGAATGGAGCTCAATCTTGTCTCTCTGGAGGGTAGTGCCATGTCCAGTAGTTTGTTTTGGGGTGGCTGAGGTTTTGATATGGCTTTCAACAGCCTGTCTGTTAATGTTTAGAGTTGTGCTCCTCTTTTGCTGAAGGACAGAAGTTTCTTGGCTTTTTGGTGGAGTTTGAATTCAGTGCTTAGATGGCAGCCTTTAAGTGGGCTCTCATCTATTAGTGTTCTATGGTGTCAGGAATTCTTGATTGTCCAAAGTCCTGGAGTTGTATTTCCTGCCTTGTGGGTTCACACTTGACTTGCTACACTAGCATCAGGATTTAAGGTCACATAGCACAGAAGACAAAGCCCCTAGATTAATGGTGAAGCCACTCTCAACAGCCAAGAATGCCCCCAGAGATTCATAGACTTATATAGAGAAAAGAAGAGGGGAAAAGGAGAAAATAAAAGGATGTAGAGAAGGGTCAAAAGAGAAGAGAGCCATCAAGACTATAATCAAACCCCTAAGTGAAAAAGGGTAGTAAAAATTAGTTTCTCAAAGATACAAAATTAAAAACAAAAGGTTGAAAAGAAAATAATAAGTCTAGAAAAAATTTGTCTCTCAGAAATAGAAAATAGAAAACAAATCAGCAAGCCCCAAAATAAAAAAAATATGGAATTTTAAAAAATATAATATTTTTAAAGTAACAGTGGGTTATAAAAAAGAAATATTAAAAGAGCAATAAAGAGCCATATTAGTACAATATGAGAAAAAAGAAAAAAAAATGGGATGGGAAGTGTATGTAGACTGGAAATGAGAGGACTATCAGAGTGATTCCTCCATTTTCCTGTTCCAGTCGCTTTACATACTCAGAAAGTCCTCCAATATATCGAGGAAGGTCTCTGGACCTGTTGTGGACAGTGTGGAGTCAGTTCAGAATCATATCTTCCTTTGGTCCAGCTTGTACTTCCTCTCAAAGTCTACAATTGCTCCTAAAGCACAGAGACTCAGGTTATTCGTGGAAATTTAAACCACTGCCCCTGTACTTTCTGGGATGGTTTCCACTTCTTTCCTTTGCTCACACAGTCCTTGGTGTTCTGTTTTGTTTATGGGCCTGCCACTGCTTATGAGTCTCTTTCCCATGTCTGTTTTCTGCCCAGACACAAGAGGATGAAAGTAGCTGGCTTATACAGACTCACTGTCTCTGTTATGCTGGGGAGAGTGCAGGGTTCAGCAGGCACCACCGGGTGTGTGGGGAATCATCACTATGGCTGGGCCGCTCGGGGGTCGCCACAGTTTTAGGTCAATTATGCACTTCCCCAGGGGAGTTGGTCCTGTGTTTTGGGACCCTTGGCAGTGCCAAGCCGCTTGGGCTCCCTGCTGGGACCTGTGGGATGCTGGCCCAGTCTGAGACAAATTGTGTTCTTCCCCAACTGGTCCTGGATTGTGAGTCCCTTGGCCAAGTCAAGCAACTCAGGTTCACAGGAAGTGACCCACAATTGCTCACAGCTTAGTGGCACCTGTGAAATCCCTCACAGTGTTATCCTGCCTTCTGCCTTTGGTACTCATGTCTACCTCACCACTCCTGGGGTTGTATAACAAAGCTGGCTTACTGCTCTTCAGCATTCACTAGGGTGGAGACCTTTGTTCTGTGAGCCAGTGCAACTTTAGAGCCTTCCTGCAGCAATGATGTTTTGTTTCTCTGGTGGACACAGGGTTTTCCCTGGTATGCTTTTACTGTGTTGTACCAGCCCCTTCAGGGTATTTTCAGGTTATTCAAACCCAGACCTCTGCCTGAGGACCAACCCCTAGAGTCTGATCTTCTGCACCCTGACCCCACTTGCTGTGGGTGGACATGAGCCTGTGAGCCGCTTCTTGGTTAGGAAGTGCCATTTGGTACATTTTCTGTGGTGAATTTTCTCCATTTTGCCTTCATCTGTCTCATTGTGTTCCCTTCTGTGGTTCCAAAGCTCCCCTTGATCTTGCTGTGAAGGGGTTTCCTAGTGTGCAGAAGTTTTCCTCCTTCATGACTCACTCCTCAGGGCAGTGGTCCCTGTCCCCAAATCCTTTGTGTCCCTTTTTGTCTTTATCATTCACCATACCTCATTTGAAGGAGACTGATTTGCCTTTCTGAAGTCTGGGATCATTTGCCAGTGTTCTGAAGATGTTCTGTGGGAACTGAATGTGGTCTTCCAGTCCTATTCCTCTGCCATCTTCCCAGGAGTTCTCTTATTCTCTTTCTGACTAACTTCATTTTGTATAGCAGGCTCTAGGTTCATCCACCTAGGTTCAACTGGTTCACATTTGTTCCATTTTATGGCTAAGTAATATTTTCATTCGAATCCTAAAGAAAGGCAATCCCAAAGAATGATCAAACTACTGCACAATTGCACTCATCTCACATGCTAGTAAAGTAATGCTCAAAATTCTCCAAGCCAGGCTTCAGCAATACATGAACCGTGAACTTCCAGATGTTCAAGCTGGTTTTAGAAAGGCAGAGGAACCAGAGATCAAATTGCCAATATCCGCTGGATCATCGAAAAAGCAAGAGAGTTCCAGAAAAAACATCTATTTCTGTTTTATTGACTATGCCAAAGCCTTTGACTGTGTGGATCACAATAAACTGTGGAAAATTCTGAAAGAGATGGGAATACCAGACCACCTGACCCACCTCATGAGAAACCTATATGCAGGTCAGGAAGCAACAGTTAGAACTGAACTTGGACCAAGAGACTGGTTCCAAATAGGAAAAGGGGTACATCAAGGCTGTATATTGTCACCCTGCTTTTAACTTATATGCACAGTACATCATGAGAAACACTGGGCTGGAGGAAGCACAGCTGGAATCAAGATTGCAGGGAGAAATATCAATAACCTCAGAGATGCAGATGACACCACCCTTATGGCAGAAAGTGAAGAGGAACTAAAAAGCCTCTTGAGGAAAGTGAAAGAGGAGAGTGAAAAAGTTGGCTTAAAGCTTAACATTCAGAAAACTAAGATCATGGCATCTGGTCCCATCACTTCATGGAATAGACGGGGAAATGTGGAGCAGTGTCATTTATTTTTTTGGGGGCTCCAAAAACTGCGATGGTGATTGCAGCCATGAAATTAAAAGACACTTACTCCTTGGAAGGAAAGTTATGACCAACCTAGATAGCATATTAAAAAGCAGAGACATTACTTTGCCAACAAAGGTTCATCTAGTCAAGGCTATGGTTTTTCCAGTGGTCATGTATGGATGTGAGAGTTGGACTGTGACGAAAGCTGAGCGCCGAAAAATTGATGCTTTTGAATTGTGTTGTTGGTGCAGACTCTTGAGAGTCCCTTGGACTGCAAGGAGATCCAACCAGTCCATCCTAAAGGAGATCAGTCCTGGGTGTTCATTGGACGGACTGATGCTGAAGCTGAAACTCCAGTACTTTGGCCACCTCATGCGAAGAGTTAACTCATTGGAAAAGACCCTGATGCTGGGAGGGATCAGGGGCAGGAGGAGAAGTGGACGACAGAGGATGAGACGGCTGGATGGCATCACCAACTCAATGGACATGAATTTGAGTAAGCTCCGGGAGTTGGTGATGGACAGGGAGGCCTGGCGTGCTGCAGTTCATGGGGTCGCAAAGAGTCAGACACGACTGAGTGAATGAACTGAACTGAGTATTCCATTGTATATATGTACCACATGTTCTTTATCCATTCATTTGTCGATGGACATCTAGGTTGCTTCCATGTCCTGGCTATTATAAATAGTAATGCAATTGCAACATTTGGGGTTACAGGCTGTAACCCCATGTAACATTGAGGTTATATGGGTCTTTTTGAATTATGGTTTTCTCAAGGTATATGCCCAGTAGTGGGATTACTGGGTCTTATGGTAGTTTTATTCCTAGTTTTTAAAGGAATCTCCGTTCTGTTCTCCATAGTGGCTATATCAATTTACATTCCAACCAACAGTGCAAGACGGTTCTCTTTTCTCCATATCCTCTCCAACATTTATTGTTTGTGGACTTTTTGATGGCAGCCATTCTGACCAGTGTGAGGTCATACCTGATTGTCGTTTTGATTTGCATTTCTCTAATAATGAGAAACGACCATCTCTTCATGTGTTTATTGGCCAACTGTGTGTCTTCTTTGGATAAATGTCTGTATAGGTCTTCTGCCCATGTTTTGATTGGTTGCTTGCTTTTCTGATATTGAGCTTAATGAGCTGCTTGTATATTTTGGAGATTATACCCTTGTTTAATATCAGTTGTTTCATTTTCAATTGTTTTCTCCCATTCTGAAGGCTGTCTTTTCATCTTGTTTATACTTTCCTTTGTAATGCAAAGGTTTAAGTTTAATTAGGTACAATTTGTTTACTTTTGTTTTATTTCCATTACTCTAGACATGAGTCAAAGAGCATATTGCTATGTTTATGTCAAAGAGTATTCTGCCTATTTTTTTCCTATAAGAGGTTTATAGTTCCTGGCTGTACATTTAAGTCTTTAATCCATTTTTGTGTATGGTGTTAGGGAGTGTTCTAATTTCATTCTTTTAAATAGAGCTGTCCAGTTTTCCCAGGAACACTTATTGGAGAGATTATCTTTTCTCCCTTATCTACTCTTGTATCCTTTGTCAAAGATAAGGTGCCCATAGGAGTGTGGGTTTATCTCTGGGCTTTCTACCTTGTTCCATTGGTCTATATTTCTGTTTTTGTTTCACTAACATACTCTCTTGATAAACTGTAGCTTTTTAGTATAGCCTGATGTTAAGGAGCTTGATTCCTTCAGCTCCTTTCTTCTCTCTCAAGATTGCTTTGACTATTTGGGGTCTTTGGTATTTCCATAAAAATTGTAAAGAATTTTTTTCTAGTTCTGTGAAAAATGCCATTGGTAATTTTATGGGAGTTGCACTTAATCTGTAAATTGTTTTGTGTAGTATATAGTTATTTTCATAATATTGATTGTTCTAATCCAAGAACATAATATGTCTCTCCATTTGTATGTGTCATCTTTGATTTTTTTCTCAGTGTCTCGTCGTTTTCTGCATACATGTCTTTTGCCTCTTCAGGTAGGTTTCTTCCTAAGTAATTTATTATTTTTATGACAGTGGTGAATGGGACCATTCCCTTAATTTATCTTTCTGATTTTTCATTGATAGTGTGTAGGAATGCAAGAGATTTCTGTGTATTACTTTTGTATCCTGTGACTTTACTAAATTCATTGATAAACTCTAGTAGTTTTCTGGTGGCATCTTTAGGGTTTTCTATGTATAGTATCAAGTCATCTGCAAAGACTAAGTACTTTACTTCTTCTTTTCCAATCTGGATTCCCCCTTTTTTTTTTTTTTCTTCTCTGACTGCCTTGGCTAGGACTTCCAAAGCGATAGTGAATAATAGTTGTGTGAGTGGACACCCTTATCTTTTTCCTGATCTTAGAGTTAGTTTTCAGTTTGTCACCATTGAGAATAATGTTTGCTGTGGGCTTGTTGTATATGCCTTTATTATCCTACTATGCCCATTTCCTGGAGTATTTTTTAAATCATAAATAGGTGTTGAATTATGTTGAAAGCTTTCTCTCATTGTTGAGATGATCATATGTTTTTTTATCTTTCAGTTTATTAATATATTTGTCACATTGATGGATTTGCATATATTGAAGAATCCTTGCAACCCTGGAATAAACCCTACATGATCATGATTTATGATTCTTTTAATATGTTGTGAATTCTGTTTGTTAGAATTCTGTTGCGAATTTGTGCATATTGTTTATCAGTGGTATTGGCCTGTAATTTTTTGTGTGTAATATCTTTTTCTGGTTTTGGCATCAGGATGATACCTTGTAGAATTGAGTTTAGGAGGTTTTTCTCACTCTGAAATTATTTGGAAGAGTTTGAACAGGATAGGTGTTAGCTCTTCTCTACCCATTTGATGGAATTCATCTGTAAAGCCATCTGGCTCTGAGCTTTTGTTTGTTGGAAGATTTTTTATTACAATTTGATTTCAGTATGATTGATCTGATCATATTTTTTGTTTCTTTTTGGTTCAGTCTTGGAAATTTGTACTTTTCTATGAATTTGTCCATTTCTTCCAGGTTGTCCATTTTATTGGCATATAGTTGCTCATAGTAGTTCCTTACAATCCTTTATATTTCTGCATTGTGTGTTGTAACTTTTTCATTTTTCATTTTATGTATTGTCTTCTTCATTTCTAATTTTATTGATTTGAGTCTTCTTACTTTTTTTCTCGATGACTCTGGTTAATGGTTTGTCAATATTATTTATCTTCTCAAAACACAGATTTTAATTTTACTGATCTTTATTTTTACTTCTTTTTCATTTATTTCTGCTCTGATCTTTATTATTTCTTTCCCTCTGCTAACTTTGGTGTCTTTGTTCCTTTTTGGGGGTGGGTTGTTCTTTCTTTCTAGTTGCTTTAGATTAGGTTGGATTCTTTACTTGATGTTTTTTCTTGTTTCCTGAGGTAGGCTTCTATTGCTGTAAACTTCTCTCTTAGCACTGTTTTTGCTTCATCCCATATATTTTGGGTTGGTGTGTTTTCAATATCATTTGTTTCTAAGTATTTTAAAATTTTCTCTTTGATTTCTTTAGTGACCTCTTGGTCATTTAGAAGCATATAGTTTAGCCTCTATGTGTTTGTGTCTTTTATATTTTTTCCTTTCTATGCTTTATATCTAATCTCATAGCTTTGTGGACAGAAAAAATGCCTAATACAATTTCAATTTTCTGTTTTCCAAGGCTTGATTTGTGACCCAAAATGTGATCTGTTCTGGGGAATTTTCCATGTGCATTTGTGAAAAAAAAAAATGTATCCTGCTGCTTTTGTATATAATATACTCTGATATCAATTAAGTTCATCTGTTCTAATCTGTCATTTTTAAGGCTTCTCTTTCCTTATTAATTTTCTGTCTGGATGATCTGTCCATTGGTAAGAGTGAAGTGTTAAAGTCCCCCACTATTATTGTGTTACTATCGATTTCCCCTCAAATAAATGTTAGCATTTGCCTTATGTATTTAAGTGCTCCTATGTTAGATGCATATATTAATATTTTTATAATTGTTCTATTATCTCCTTAGATTGATCCCTTGACCATTATGTAGTATCCTTCTTTGTCTCTTTTAACAATCTTTATTTTAAAGTCCATTTTATCTGATATGAGTATTGTTACTTCAGCTTTGTTTTGATTTCCATTTGCATGGAATAACTTTTTCCAACCCCTCACTTTGTATGTGCCCCTAGGTCTGAAGTGGATCTGTTGTAGACAACATACATATGTGTCTTCTTTTGTATCCATTCAACCAATCTGTGTCTTTTGGTTGGAGTACTTAGCACATTTACATTAAAGGTAATTATTGATATGTATGATCCTATTAATATTTACTTTATTGTTGTGGGTTTACTTTTGTAAGTCTTTCTTTCTCTTGTTTCTCCAGTCTAGAGAAATTCCTTTAGCATTTGTTGTCAAGGTGGTTTGGTGTTGCTGAATTCTCTTAACTTTTCTTGTCTGTAAAGCTTTTGATTTCTCCATCAAATTTTAATGAGATCCTTGCTGGGTAGAGTGATTGTGGTTGTAGGATTTTTCCTTTCATCACTTTAAGTATATCCTGCCACCACTCCCTACAGCCTGCATAATTTCTGTTGACAAATCAGCTTTTAACCTTATGAGGATTCCCTTGTATGTTATTTATTGTTTTTCACTTGCTTCATTTAATATTTTTTCTTTGTATTTAATTTTTTTAGTCTGATTAATATGTGTCTTGGCATTTTTCTGTTTGGACTTTTCCTGTATGGGACTCTCTGAGTTCTGGACTTGGGTGACTATTCTTTTTCCCATGTTAGGGAAGTTTTTGAGTATAATATCTTGAAATATTTTCTCATACACTTTCTTTTTCTCTTCTTTTCCTGGGACCCCTATAAATCAAATGTTGGTGTGCTTAATGTTGTCCCAGAGGTCTCTGAGACTGTCCACATTCCATTTCATTCCTTTTTCTGAATTCTGTTCTCCTTCAGTTACTTCCACCACTCCATATTCTAGCACACATATCTATTTATTCATTCTTCTGCCTCAGTTATTCTGCTATTGGTTTTCTCTAGTGCATTTTTATTTTCAGCTATTGTATTGTTCACTGCTGATTGTCTGTTTTTTATTTCTTCTAGGTCCTTGTGAAATATCTGTTGTGTCTTCTCAATTTGTGCCTCAATTCTCTTTATCTGTGCCTCCATTCTATTTCTGAGATTTGCATTATCTTACTATTGTTACTCTGAATTATTTTTCAGCTAGATTCTATTTACTCTTCATTTTTTTGTTGTGTGATTTTTTACCTTGCTCCTTCATCTTCTGCATGTTTCTTTTACTGATTTTGTTTATCTTACTTACCCTTTTAGGGGGTTTCCTTTCCACAGGCTGCAGGATTGTGGAGTCTGCCCCCAGTGGTTGGGTTTGGACCCATGCCTTGAGAAGGCTTCCTGATGGGGGGAACCTGTGCCTGTGTTCTGATGGTGAAGGTGAATTTTGTTCTCTGATTGACAGTGCTGCATCCAATGGTATGTTTTGAGGTATCTATGAACTTAGTATGGCTTTAGGCATCCTCTCAGAAAATGGGTGGATTTGTGTTCCTGTTTCCTAGCTGTGAGTGAGAGGCATCCAGAACTCGAGATTGCTTGCCTTTGGGTGGAGCTAGATCTTAATGTTGAGATAAGGGCCTTTGGGAGAGCTCTCACTGATTAACATTCCAGGGAGTCAGGAGTTCTCTGGTGATCCAACCTCTTGGACTTGGTTCCCCCATCTCAGAGATTCAGGCCCAACCCACTGGGTGAAGCACCAAGGCTCTGCAAGCCACACAGCAAGAAGAGAGAGAAAAATATTAAAAAAAAAAAAAATCAAACAAAAAAGCAAAGACAGAAAAATCTCCAAGAGAAATGATAAAGGAAAACCAAACATAAACACAAAAAAAGACTCACATGCACAAAAAGAAGAGAAATAAAGGAAACAAAATGAAAGGGAGAAATCAAACAAACAAACAAAAAACAAACCCATAAATGAAAACAAACACTAAAAACCAAACTAACAAAAACACAAAACCAAGATTAAATCAAGTTCAGAAAGCAAAAAAAGGAGCAAAGAAAACATGAAAGAGATACACCAATACAATAAAAAAATAAATAAATAAAAGCAAGATGAAAACAAAAGGAAAAATACAAAACACCAAAGAAGTAAAGATTAGATAAATATAAAATATAATTAAAAATAAGACAAAAAACAAAGAAAACAACATGGAAAATGCAATATAATGAAAAAGTACTGCAGAAATAGAATAAAATAAATTTCTTTAATAAAAGCATACAAACATTAAAAGTAAATAAAAAATTTTAAAAAGTAGAGTAATAATTTAAAGAGAACAGCAATAGAACAAACCAAAGAAATATGTCTACATATGGGAGTGAAGTGAGAAAGAGAGAGTGATAATAAGAAGAATATTTTCCTGTGTTCTTAGTGTCAGTGTTCTTGCCCCCACGGTGAGCTCCAGCCAAGTTGCTTACTCAGGAAGTCCTCCAATATTTCTAGGAATTTCTCTGGACCTGCTGTGGTCACTGTGGGGCCAACTCAGACTCTGATACGGCCCTACTCCAGCTTGTACTTGCTTCCAAAATTCACAATTACCCCCAAAGTCTGCAGCCTCAAATGTGGGAACCCTTGTTGTTTATTCAGATATTCCACAGATACACGGCTTACCAAGCCAACAGAGGGGGTTTAATACAGTGCTCTTGCAACTGCATGAGCAAATTTCCTTCCTGTTCTCTGCTCATACAGCCCTTGGTGATCACCTTTGGTTTTGGCCTCACCTCTGTATGCTGCCCTCAGGCATCTGTTCCCCACTGAGAGGGTAACAGGCAGGAAGGCTAGGGGTTCCCAAGTGGAGGAAATAGACTGCAATTGTCAGACTTGTTTCTTCTCTCTTAAGTGGCAGGAGGAAACAAACTGAGTGTCAGACATGTTTTTTTTTTTCTGTTTTTTTTCCCTTCTCTATACAAAATTAAAAGGAGATTTCTTTTAAAATTCTGTGTTGCCATGATGACACCTATTTCCACCTGAACCTAACTTTTCTCAAACCTTGAGGTAACCAATGCATTTTCTTATGGAAATGTTTTTCTTAAGCTGTGTTAATGAACTATGTATTTACCTTACAATCTGCCTTTCTTCAAGTCTGTTCTGCCTAAGACCCAGAACCAATAATGGCTCAACAAACCAGTATGTTTTACTAATGGGAATATTCTCATAAGCTATGTTAATGAAACTATGTATTTGCTTGGAAACCTGCCTTTCTTCAAGATTCATGTTAATTGTTTATGGCCTGGAATGACTCACCTTGTGCCAATACTATCTCAAAATGCATGTTGTGGGTGAGGGGTCTGGTGCTGAAAGGTTGTTGCTGAACGATGAGACGCGGGATTCTTGGCCTCCGGAGGAGATGAATTCAATCCGGGGCCAGAGACGAGGCTGGATCGCTCAGAGCTTTTGTGTAAAAAGTTTTATTAAAGTATAAAGGAGATAGAGAAAGCTTCTGACATAGGCATCAGAAGGGGGCAAAAGAGTACCCCCTTTGCTAGTGTTAGCAATGGAGTTATATACTCTCCAATGAATCCAAAGAATGTCTGGAGGTTGTAAAGACCTCACCAGACCCACTCCCATAATTTACATTTTAAGATAACAGAGTTGGCCAGAAGGTTTAATCCAAAGATTGTCCTCAGGCAGGATACATCCTTGTAAAGACCAGACCTACTCCCATAATTTATGTTTTAAGATAACAGAATTAGCCAGAGGGTTTAATCCAAAGACTGTCCTCAGGCAGGATACATTATTGTTATATAATCCTAAGGAATGTAGAGGAAAAAAAGTAAAAAAGTTTGTCTTTTCTTCCTCCTTGAATATCCCAGACCTCTCTCTCCTTGGGGACGCCTAGACTTCTTATCAACCTGCCTAGGAAATGACTCTCTCAGTGCCACTCTCAATTTTGAGGCATTTCTTTTCTCTAATTAGGAGCTTGCTAATAGGTATAAAACTCCTTGCTAAAAACCAGCAAGGGGACACTCTTTCTGCCCCCTTCTGATGTCTATGTCAGAAGCTTTCTCTGTCTGCTTTATATTGTAATAAAACTTTATGACACAAAAGTTCTGAGTGATCAAGTCTCGTCACTAGCCCCAGATCGAATACCTCTCCTCTCGAGGGCAAGAATCCCAGCATTGTTCATGGTTCATAGTGGCAACCTTTCAACACCCAGCCAAGAGAGGGCAAAAACAGCAGCTGATTAAGGCTCACTTGCTCACTGGGGCAGGGGAGAGGGATGGTTAGGACAGTCACAGGTGGGATCTGTTGGGAGTGCCTGTGGTGGCAGAGGTCTGCGGGAAACAACTGCAGCCTGAGGTGGGTCATGTGCTCTCGTAGGGGAGTTGGCCCCGGCTTGTAGTCCCTTGTCAGTGCCAAGCTGTACAGGCTCCCAGGAAGGTGTGGACAGGGACCTATGCCTGCTCAAAGCTTGATGGCAGCCGTGGCATCTGTCACTCCCACCTCTGCTGTAGGAGACAACAGCCATGACTCACACCAGCTCTTGAGCTTGCCTAGGTGGTGTTCTACCATCTGTGAATGCATGGAGTTAGAGAGTTCATGACTGGCCTACCCTTCTCCACTTGTATCCCAAGACAATGATCTCTTGTCCCTCCGGAAATCCCAGGCTTTTCCTGAACTTCCACAGCTGTGTTGTACTAGCCCCCTCAGATCATCTTCATAGGCAGTCAAGGCCAGTCCTCTCCTTGGAGTCTGACCTCTGAAGCCTGAGACTCAGCACTCAGCCTCCACTCGCCCCAGTGGGCATGTAGACAAGCATTTCAGGCTGGGGGTGCTGGTTGGCAACAACCTCTGTGCAAAAGTCTCTCCACTTTGCCCTCTGCACGCCTGTTGTTCTCTCTTCTGAGGTTCTAAAGTTCCCCGCTGAGAGAGTTACATTTAGGCAGATTGATAGGGAGTGCAGAAACCCCTAAGGAGGAGGTGGCAAACATCTTTTTTTCCCTTCATTCATACAATTCTTTTGCCCTAGTCATGTAGGACATGTTTCTCTTAAGCTCTGTGTTACTATGGCAAAAATCTATTTCACCTGAAGGCTAGCTTTCCTTAGGCCCGGAGCTAATGACTACAAACAATATATCTCAGCCAGGGACATGCTGCTCAGATCACATTCTCCCTGGCTAGTCTTGGACCAATGTTATCTCAGAATGCATGTTATAGGAGAAGGTCCAGGTAAAACCACAGCCTTGAGCTCTGGGTTAACCTGTTCCTTCTGGCTAATCTCATGCTGATGTCATCCCAGGATATATGTTATGGGAAAAAGTCTAGACAAAATTTTCACAACCTTGAGGCATTCCTTCTATTTATCCTCAGCAGCTATCAGAAAAAGTATACAATACTCTACTTAAACTAGTGAGACAGGTGATCTTTCCACCTCTTCTGATGTCTATGTCAGAAACATTTTCTATCATCTTTACTTTAATAAAATCTCTATTACAAAAAGCTCTGGGAGACTGAGACCATGTCTTTGATCCCAGAGTTAAATCTTCTCCTTCAAAGCCCACGAATCCAGAAACACCATTCACCAAACACCGTAAGCTAAGCTACCAGCGAGGAGATTTCTGAGTGTATGGAAAATTTTCCTCCTTCACATCTCCCCCTTAGAGGCACATGTCCCATCCCAATTCCTTTGTCTCTTTTTCACTTATTTCTTTTGTGCTACCCCATTGGGTTGAGATTAGCTTGCATTTTTGGAAGTCTGAGATCTTCTGCCAGCCTTCAGTAGGTGTTCTTTAGGAGGTCTTCCACATGCAGGTGTGTTCTTGATGTATTGTTGTGAGGAAGTTGATCTCCACATCTTACTCCTCTGCCATCTTGAAGATTCCCCCTCAAGTGTTTTATGTTCTAGAACTTTATGTTCAATTTACCATGCCTTCAAAGGATTGCACAATGGCCCTCTTTCTGAGCACACAGTTTATACCCAGAGAGAAAAATCTCTATTACTATTTTTACTAGCCCCTGGATATTAGCTCCCAGTTTTTATTTCATATTGTGCAGACTCAATTAACCCTGTTGATTCTTTTAGTATGTTTAATGAAGATTGTCTGAGGGGCAGATTTACATATCCTGTCTTATAACTCCAGGAAGGGGAAGCATTCCCCAATGAGACATAATGTCTATTCCATGATAAAAATTGGGTGAAAGAGATGTAATCATTTTATTCAAAGCCCATTTCAATATGGGCTTCCTGGTGGCACAGTGGTAAAGAATCTGCCTGCCAATACAGGAGACACAAGAGATCCCTGGGCTGGGGAGATCCCATGGAGAAGGAAATGGCTACCTACTCCAGTATTCTTGCCTGGAAAATTCCATGGACAGAGGAGCCTGGTAGGCTATAGTCCATGGGGTCACAAAGAGTTGGACATGGCTGAATGATGAAGCAGAACTTTCATCTCAATCTTATCAACTTTTATACCTTTAGTTTTCATTAAGAGTCTATCAACAAGCTTTGGTCTCACAAGAAATCCTAGAAGCTTTCCTTTTTATCCCCCAACCACTTTATCTATTTTTATATAAAGGCTTTGGGGTCCTCAAGTGAGGGATTGAATCAAGGGACTCAGATCTTTTTGTCAATCTTTAATTTGATTAACATAATTTTGTAAATCAATTATAGTTCATTTAAAAATTTTCCATCTTGTTGGGAAGAAGTCTATAGACTTTCCCTCATCTTTTTTTTTTTCTGTTAATCTAGTTAGCATTAATTGACCAATGATGTTTTAAAAAATTTTATTCAGTTCAGTTCAGTCGCTCAGTCGTGTCCAACTCTTTGCGACCCCATGAATTGCAGCACGCCAGGCCTCCCTGTCCATCACAAACTCCCGGAGTTTACTCAGACTCATGCCCATCGAGTCAGTGATGCCATGCAGCCATCTCATCCTCTGTCGTCCCTTTCTCCTCCATAGTTAATTTACCATGTTGTTTTATTTTCAGGTGTACAACAAAGTGAATCAATTATACATGTAAACAAATCCACTCTTTTTTTAAAGATTCTTTTTCGATGTAGCTCATTACAGAGTACTGAGTAGAGTTCCCTGTGCTATATGGCAGGTTGTTGTTATCTATTTTGTATATAGTAGTGTGTACATGTAAGTCTAAAACTCACAATTTATCACTCCCCCCAACTTATCACCTGGTAACCACAAGATTGCTTGCTACATCTGTGTCTCTGCTTCTGTTTTGTAAGTAAGTTTATTTGTACTCCCCCTTTTTAAGATTCCACATATAAACAATATCATATGATATTAGCCTTTCTTTGTCTGACTTACTTCACTCAGTATGAAAATCTCTAGGCCCACTTATGTTGCTGCAAATGGCATTATTTTGTTCTTTTCATGACTGAGTACTATTCTATTGCATGTACCACATCTTCTTTTCTTCTCCATATCCTCTCTGGCATTTATTGTGTATAGATTTTTTGATGGTGGCCACTTTATCCTGTGTGAGGTGATACCTTATTGTAGTTTTGATTTGCATTTCTCTAATAATGAGTGATGTTGAGCATCTTTTCATGTGCTTTTTGGTCATCCATATGTCTTCTTTGGAGAAATGTCTATTTAGATCTTCCCTCATTTTTTGATTGGATTTTTTTTTTATTGAGCCACATGAGCTGTAATTAACCAATGCTTCTATTAGCATCTGTAAAGACACATTAAGGTGAAACCAAGACCACAAGTAAGGCATCCCAAACAACTTTTTCCTTGTTATTGTTGTTTGTTTTAGCCTAAGGTAGTTCTTGGTTAGTCAAGTATGCATGTGAAAGTTGGACCATAAAGAAGGCAGAGTGCCAAAGAATTGAAGCTTTTGAACTGTGGTGCTGGAGAAGATTCTTTAGAGTCTATTGGACAGCAAGGAGATCAAATCAGTGAGTCCTAAAGGAAATCAACCCCGAATAGTCATTGGAAGGACTGATGTTGAAGCTGAAGCTCCAATAATTTGGCCACCTGATATGAACAGTTGACTCACTGGAAGAACCTGATGCTGGGAAAGATTGAAGGCAGCAGGAGAAGAGGGCAGCAGAGGATAAGATGGTATCACTGATTCAATGAACATGAACTTGGGCAAACTCTGGGAGATGGTGAGGGACAAACAGGCCTGGTGTGCTGCGCCGTCCATGAGATCACAGAGTCAGAAATGACTTGGAAACTGAACAATGACAGCAAGGTAGTTCTTAAATTAGCTGTTACATGTTTTTATACACTTTCTAATTTGTTTTTATTTTTAAAGTAGATACCAATAAAACAGAAAACTCTTTAAAAATTTACCAGTTTAAAAGTTTCTCCAATTTAAATAATCCATCATCTGCCCATTGACAAATAGTATCTTAATATTGACTCAAGTAAGACACGAGGGGCATCCAAACAAGAGAGTGTAAAGGAAAATCTAGAAAGTTTCACAAAATCACAAAATCTAGAAAGTTTACTTCTCAAAACAGTCTTAGGAAGAAAAGATCTCGTTGTACAGGCAGATGCACGAAGGTGAAGTTGTCAAAGGCCTCAGAGAGTTGTCACAGCCAGCCAAAGGCTGCTCATAATCTCGGTCTGTTTGCCTGGCTGCCGAATATGCACAGTATGTACCTTCTGCATCGCAGTGACAAAGCTTTTCATAGGAAGATCAGTTAGATCTTCTACTGATCAGTTAGAACATCTGTATCTAAAGGAAGATGAGTTAGAACATCTGATCAGCTAGAACATCTTTATATAAAAGAAAATCAGTTAGAACATCTACATCTAAAAGACATAAGAAATTCAAGTTCCCTGTAGAAGGGCTTTTGTTCTTTTAAGGTCAAAATTCTGAAAAGACATTTTATCAAACTGGAATTTTTCTAGCTGAACAAGCAAGAAAATTTTAAAAAAGTAATTTTAGTATGTCAGAGGAACCCTGATTAGGCTATTTTTAGGTGAGATTTCCTTTAATTCTCAGTTAAGCAAGTTATTATAAGTATAAATTCTTTATGTAACATAATAAAATATTCCCAGTGTCTCTCAACTGATGATAACCCACTTGGTGTCTTTCAACTGAGCAAAATCTTTCCAGCATCTTTTGGCTGAGGATTCCCAACTCAGAGGTACTCAAGTACCTCTTCTTGAAACTATGTTTCAAGGAAAACCTACTCATCCAGTAAGAAGTTTAATAACATTGAATAAAACTTAGGATAACCAGCCAGTAACAGGAGATCCAAGGCCCAAGAGAAACTCACCCAAATTAATTTGGACTCTCCAAGGAGGTAAGCAGGCACAAGAGGGCCTCTGCTGGTACCAAAGCTTTGATTCCTCATAGAGTTCAGGTGAAAGAGAGAAATCTGCTCTGTATCCCTTTGTGGTTGCCAAAACTGATGACTGAAAAAAAAAAAAAAAAAAAAAAAGCTCTGCCTAGAAGTTGAGAATTATGCTTTATTTGATGGCTTCCTGAATACTACAGCTGAGGATAAACCATCTCAGATAGTTCTAAGAAACTATTCCAAAGGGATAAGGGAGGAGCCAGATAATATAGGAATTTTTTTGCTGAAAAAAAAAAAGCATATAGTAAAACATTCAAAGATGGTAGCTAATCACAATATAGACATCTCAAGTTAATTATTTTTTTTTATTGTCTTTCCAAAGATAGTAACATGCAAGAGTCTGGGTTCATTGAAATTACTCCTTTCATATACATCTTAACTATCTAGGGCCAGTATCCTCTTTATCTCTATCTTGAATTCCCCTCAGAGTGTACTTTCAGGGACAGTTCAGTAACTGATGGCTTGATAGTCAAAACATCTCTTGTTCAAGGGAATGGAAGGCAACATTTTTTGTTTATTGAAGTGACAGGCAACAGTTTTTGTCCACACAGAGAATGCTCTATGTTTCAAACAAAAGTTTCAAAAGATTTCCAAAATGGAAGATGAATTCCTATGTAAGTAAATCTAACAAGGAAGACATTTTATTGATAGCAGTACAGTATAAAGAAAGAAAAACATAGGTTAGAAATTGATTTTATTGAAAGTTCAATTTTCAATACATTAGCATATTTATTTTTAGAAAACATTTTTGCTTTGTTGAGATAACACTAATACCTGGACCTAAAGCAATCTAACTTTCTTCTTCTTCTTTTATCACACTCTTAAAAGCAAGATTGTGGGAATCTATTGACATGGGTTCAAATGCCAATTCTGTTTCTCACTCATAATGGGAGCTTGAGTAAATAGTTCCACTTTTCTAAGCCTCAATTACCTCATGTGTAAAACTAGGTAATGAAACCTGGCTTGGTAGAGTCAATAAGGTTTGAAAGTATATTGAAGTCTTTGAATATTGTGAAGTTTACAGATATAAAGGGAAGCCTAAAACTAAGGAATTCTTAAATCCATTTTTAGAATCCATAAAATTTGCAAAACCCTAGTGAAAAGTAGCAAAATTTTAATCTAAATAAAAGGACAGGCTATATTAGAATCAGGATTAGAAAAATAGTTATGATTCGGGTTGGTGTTGCAACAAGACAAATTTTCAGGTAGAGGTTACAATAAGACAAATATTCAGATAAATTTTTTTCTAAGTATCAATACCAATATATGTAGTACAAATACATACCCCTTCGCACAGATCTATTTATCTACATATACATATGTATGAATTCAGTTCAGTTCAGTTCAGTTCAGTCACTCATCATGTCTGACTCTTTGAGACACCATGGACTGCAACACGCCAGGCTTCTCTGTCCATCACCAACTCCCAGAGCCCGCTAAAACTCATGTCCACTGAGTCGGTGATGCCATCCAACCATCTGATCCTATGTCATCCCCTTCTCCTGCCTTCAGTCTTTACCAGCATCAGGGTCATTTCCAATGAGTCAGTTCTTCACATCAGTTGACCAACATATTCAGCTTCAGCATCAGCTCTCACAATAAATATTCAGGACTGATTTCCTTTAGAAGTGACTGGTTCCATCTCTTTGCAGTCCAAGGGACTCTCAAGAGTCTTCTCCAACACCACAGTCCAAAAGCATCAATTCTTCAGCGCTCAACTTCCCTTATAGCCCAACTCTCACATCCATACATGGCTACTGGAAAAACCATAGCTTTGACTAGATGGACCTTTGTTGGCAAAGTAATGTCTCTGCTTTTTAATATGCTATTTATGTTGGTCATAGCTTTTCTTCCAGGAGAAAGCGTCTTTTAATTTCATGGCTGCAGTCACCATCTGCAGTGATTTTGGAGCCCCCCCCCCCAAAAAAAAAATAGTCTCTCACTGTTTCCACTGTTTCCCCAACTATTTGCCATGCAGTGATGGGACCAGATGCCATGATCTTAGTTTTCTGAATGTTGAGTTTTACGCCAACTTTTTCACTCTCCTCTTTCACTTTCATCAAGACACTCTTTAGTTCTTAACTTTCTCCCATAAAGGTGGTGTCATCTGTGTAACTAAGGTTATTGATACTTCTCCCAGCAATCTTGATTCCAGCTTGTGCCTCATCCAGCCTGGCATTTCACTTGATGTACTCTGCATATAAGTTAAACAAGCAGGGTGTTAATATACAGCCTTGACATACTCCTTTTCTGATTTGGAACCAGTCTGCAGTTCCATGTCCAGTTCTAACTGTTGCTTCCTGAGCTGCATACAGATTTCTCAAGAGGCAGGTAAGGTGAACTTGTATTCCCATCTCTTTAAGGGTTTTCCAGTTTGTTGTGATCCACAAAGCCAAAGGCTTTGGCAGAGTCTATAAAGCAAAAATAGATGTTTTTCTGGAACTCTCTTGCTTTTTCGATGATCCAATGGATGGTGGCAGTTTGATCTCTGCTTCCTCTGGCTTTTCTAAATCCAGCTTGAACATCTGGAATTTCACAGTTTATATAGTGTTGAAGCCTTGCTTGGAGTATTTTGACCATAATTTTGCTAGCATGTGAGATGAGTGAAATTGTGCAGTAGTTTGAACATTATTTGGCACTGCCTTTCTTTGGGATTGGAATGAAAACTGACCTTTTCCAGCCCTATGACCACTGCTGAGTTTTCCAAATTTGCTGGCATATTGAGTGCAGCACTTTCACAGCATCATCTTTTAGGTTTTGAAATAGTTCAACTGGAATTCCATCACCTCCACTAACTTTGTAGTGATGCTTCCTAAGGCCCATTTGACTTTGCATTCCAGGATGTCTGGTTCTAGGTGAGTGATCACACCATACTGGTTATCTAGGTCATGAAAATCTTTTTTGTATAGTTCTTCTGTGTATTCTTGCCATGTCTTCTTAATATCTTCTGCTTCTGTTAGGTCCATACCATTTCTGTCCTTTATTGTGCCCATCTTTGCATGGAACGTTCCCTGGGAATCTTTAATTTTCTTGAAGAGATCTCTAGTCTTTCCCATTCTATTGTTGTCTTTTATTTCCTTGCATTGATCATTAAGGAAGTGTATCTTATCTCTCCTTGCTATTTTTTTGTAACTCTGCATTCAAATGGGTATATCTTTCCCTTTCTCCTTTGCCTTTAGTTTCTCTTCTTTTCACAGCTATTTGCAAGGCCTCCTCAGGCAACCATTTTGCTTTTTTGTATTTTGTATCTTGGGGATGGTCTTGATCATTGGCATATTAAAAAAGCAGAGGCATTACTTTGCCGATAAAGTTCAGTATAGCCAAAGCTATGGTTTTTCCAGTAGTCATGTATGGATGTGAAAGTTGGGCCATAAAGAAGGCTGAATGCCAAAGAATTGATGGTTTTGAACTGTGATGTTGGAGAAGACTCTTGAGAGTCCCTTGGACTGCAAGGAGATCAAATCAGTCAATCCTAAAGGAAATCAGTCCTGAATATTCATTGAAAGGATTAATGCTAAAGCTGAAGCTGCAGTACTTTTACTACCTGATGTGAAGAGCCGACTCATTAGAAAAGACCTTTATACTGGGAAAGATTGAAGGCAGGAGAAGGGGATGACATATGATGATATGGTTGAATGGCATCACCAACTTGATCATCATGAGTTACAATCTGGGAGTTGGTGCTGGACAGGGAAGTGTGGCATGCTGCAGTCCATGGGGTTGCAAAGAGTCGGGCCAGACTGATTGACTGAACTGAACTGAATCATGTTAATGGAATATGAAAAACTTGCAATGGATCCCACCCCTGGATGGAAAAAGTAATATCTGCACTCCCTAAAAATGAAGATATTATCGATACTACTACGGGAGCAATAACTTGTGCTCCTCCAAGTTGTATTTTTGTCTGTGGCATACGAAGTGACCCTCCAACATGAGGGTGTGCATTTCCTAGATAGCTGGAAACTCATCTTTTCAGATGTGCCAGTTATTTGCATCAGATGGCCAAACTATTCGAGTTTCAGCTTCAGCATCAGTCCTTCCAATGAATATTCAAGACTGGTTTACTGTAGGATGGACTGGTTTGATCTCCTTGCAGTCCAAGGGACTCTCAAGAGTCTTCTCCAAAACCACCGTCCAAAAGCATCAATTATTTTGTACTCAGCTTTCTTTATAGTCCAACTCTCACATCCATACCTGACTACTGGAAAAATCATAGCTTTTACTAGATGGACCTTTGTTGGCAGAGTAATGTCTCTGCTTTTTAATATGCTGTCTAGTTTGGTCATAGCTTTGCTTTCCAAAGAGCAAGCGTCTTTTAATTTCAAGGCTGCAGTCACCATCTGCAGTGATTTTGGAGCCCCCCCCCCCCCGCCAAAAAAAATAAAGTCTGTCACTGTTTCCATTGTTTCCCCATCTATTTGCCATGAAGTGGTGGGACCAGATGCCATGATCTTAGCTTTCTGAATGTTGAATTATAAGCCAACTTTTTCACTCTCCTCTTTCACTTTCATCAAGAGACTCTTTTGTTCTTCGCTTTCTCCCATAAGGGTGGTGTCATCTGCATATCCGAGGTTATTGATACTTCTCCTGGCAATCTTGATTCCAGCTTGTGCTTCATACAACCGAGCATTTTGCATGATGTACTCTGAATATAACTTAAATAAACACAGTGACAATATACAGCCTTCACATAGTCCTTTCCTGATTTGGAACCAGTGTGTCGTTCCATGTCCAGTTCTAACTGTTGCTTCTTGACCTGCATACAGATTTCTCAGGAGGCAGGTCAGGTGGTCTGGTTATTCCCATCTCTTTAATAATTTTCCACAGTTTGTTGTGATCTACACAGTCAAAGGCTTTGGCATAGTCAATAAAGCAGAAGTAGATGTTTTTCTGGAACTCTCTTGCTTTTTTGATGATCCAGCATATGTTGGCAATTTGATCTCTGCTTCCTCTGGCTTTTCTAAATCCAGCTTGAACATCTGGAAGTTCACGGTTCACATACTGTTGAAGCCTGGCTTGGAGAATTTTGAGCATTACTTTCCTAGCGTGTGAGATGAGTGCAATTGTGCAATAGTTTGAACATTATTTGGCATTGCTTTTCTTTGGGATTGGAACAAAAACTGACCTTTTCCAACCCTGTGGTCACTGCTGAGTTTCCCAAATTTGCTAACATATTGAATGCAGCACTTTCACAGCATTGTCTTTTAGGATTTGAAATAGTTCAACTGGAATTCCATCACCTCCATCAGCTTTGTTCATAGTGATGCTTCCTAAAGCCCATTTGACTTTGCATTCCAGGATGTCTGGTTCTAGGTGAGTAATCACACCATCCTGTTTATCTAGGTCATGCAGATTTTTTTCATATAGTTCTTTTGTGTATTCTTGCCACTTCTCCTTAATATCTTCTGCTTCTGCTAGGTCCATATTTCGGTGCTTTATTGTGCCCATCTTTGCATGAAATGTTCCCTTGGTCTCTCTAATTTTCTTGAAGAGATCTCTAGTCTTTCTTATTCTATTGTTTCCCTCTCTTTCTTTGCCTTGGCCAGTGCAAAGAGCTGATTCACTTGAAAAGACCTTAATGCTGGGAAATATTGAGGGCAAGAGGAGAAGGGGGAAAGAGAGGATAAGATGATTGGATGGCATCGCTGACTCAATGGAGATGAGTTTGAGCAACTCAGGGAGATTGTGAAGGACAGGGAAGTCTGGTGTGCTGTAGTTCATGGTGTCGCAGAGTCAGACACAACTTTGTGACTGAAGAACAACAACAACCTTACACCTAAAGCTATCAGAGAATAAAGATCAAACAAAACCTAACATTAGTATAAGGAAACAGGAAGATAAGAGCAGACATAAATGAAATAGAAGTGAAGAAAATAATGAAAAAAAAATCAATACAACTAGAAGCTGGTTGGGCTTCCTTTGTGGCTCAGAGAGTAAAGAGTCTGCCTGCAATGCAAGAAACCCGGGTTTGATCCTTGGGTCAGGACAATCCCCTGGAGAAGGAAATGGTTACCCACTCATGAAGCTAAACAAAATTGATAACCAGACTCATCAAGAAAAGAAGGGAAAGGACTCAAATCATTAAAATTAGAAATGAAAATTGAGGTGGGTGGAGCTAGCCCAGTCAAATGCTTAGGGAGTTGGGTGGGAATCCAGCATACCTGAGGCAGACAGGCGGCTGGGCATCCTCAGTTACTGGATAACTGCTTCTCTTTCTGGTGTCTCCTCCACATAATGAGAAGTATGTTCATGGAAGTCCCTGAGACAGCCTCCATGGAGGAGCAGAAAAAAATGGAAGATAAAGTGACTAGTCCAGAGAAAGCTGAAGAAACAAAATTAAAAGCAAGGTATCCTCATCTGAGATGAAAGACTAGAGGTTCAGATTTTTTGAAGAAATGATTGCCGAAAGGGCAAAAATATTTTGATTCTGGGAATTACAGTATGGCTAAAGCAAAAATGAAGAACAAGCAATTTCCTACCACAGCCACAGATAAGACAGAGGTCACTGGTGACCACATTCCCACTCCATACAACCTTCCTCAATGGTAATCATCTCTTGTTAGCAAATTGACTGATTGATTAAAGCAGTTGGACTGCATGTGTCTTGTAATTCCCATTATTTCCCCTTAATATATTACTTCTCTGCTTTTTATTTCCTTTCACTCACTAAGCCATTCAAGAGTGATGACTTCGCATGTAGCAGTAGTGTGCGCTGCTATTGTAAGTGGATGTGGTTTAGTTGCTAAGTTGTGTCTGACTTTTGTGACCTCATTGACTGTAGCCCACCAGGCTCCTCAGTCTATAGGATTTTCCAGGCAAGAATACTGGAGTGGGTTGCCATTTCCTTTTCCAGGGGATCTTCCCAATCCAGGGATCAAATCCAGATCTCCTGTACTGCAGGTAAATTCTTTACTGACTGAGCTACCAGGGAAGCCCTGGTAAGGGAATATACTAATACTTATGTAGAGTTTTTACTAGTTTAACAGTGCACTGGTGAAAAGAAATTGTTAGAGCAAAGTAAAGTAATCTACTTGAAAATAATCGTATGTATTACCTAACTCCTAGTGTAGTGCTGGTTCCAACAAGTAACAAGTAAGTTTTACAATTTTAATGTTTTGGCTTTCTTTAACTCATTAAATTATAGCTTTGTATGTTACTCTTATTTAATATAACCCCTACCGTATTGGTTTCTTCTACATTTTCCTTTTGGATTTTGTAAAACAGAAATTTAAGACCACAAGTTTGAAGAAAAGTCACATATTTCAAATACAGACAGGACTCCAAAAGATTTATATCCTGTGCTTGAACTACAATGACCTTAACTCTGTTTCAGCTTCAACAGTAGAATGTTACTCAGGCAATATTTGCCCATTCTGTTGTAACTTATGTGACTCTGGTGCTTAAGAACTACTATTGAAGCTAATATTCTTATTAAGTTCCATAATGCTAAAATACCTTTTGTTGTTGAAGATGTGAGGTGTGCATGTGCATTAACTGTTTAATTCACTTTTGTGCCACTTTTGTAAGTACATTTTTTCCACAACTTCTCACAACAGTCTGTATTAATTTCACATATTAAAGAGTAGATGATGTGCTAACCAGAAGTACAAGAATTCCTATACAAAACTCTATATGTCATTTGTCATTTGTATATAGTAAGAGTGAAAGGTTGTGGTTTGTGAGCTGTTCACTATGCTGGGATTCATGACGCCCAGAGGAGATGGTTTTAATCTGGGGCCAGAGACAAGGCTTGACTACTCAGAGCTTTTTGTGTAGCAAAGTTTTATTACATTACAATAGAGATAGGGAAAGCTTCTGACATAGACATCAGAAGGGGACAGAAAGAGTGCCCGCTTGCTAGTCTTTAGCAAGGTGTTTTATGTCTGTTAGTGAGTGAGTGAAAGTTGCTCAGTCGCATCCAGATCTTTGCAACCACATGGACTGCAGCCTGCAGTGAGCTCCTAATCAGATAAAAGAGACACCTCAAGACTGAGGGAGTTTCATCAGGCCCTTTTCCCACAATATTCATTGTTGAGCTAGAATGGTACAAGGTGTGTCATACTCGGCAATAAAACAATTGAGATGAATATTGGTTTGTTGAGTCATTATCAGCCCAAGGTTTAAGAAAAGAAAAAAAAAATAAATAAAAAAGGTTAGTCTTAGGTAGAACTGGCTTCCTCAACAGAGAAGGGGAAAAAAATGTCTGCCTGCCATTTGCAGTTTATTTCCTCCTGTGACTTGGGGACCTCTGGCCTTCCTACCTGCTAACCCTCTCAAGAGTAGTTTATAGTCTTGGGGTTATAGAATACCAAACTGAAATGTTTGCTCAGTCTTGTTGTTGTTCAGTCACTAAGTGGTTTTCAACTCTTTGTGAGCCCATGGACTGCAGCATGCCACGTTTCCCTGTCCTTAACTATCTCCTGGAATTTGCTCAAAATCAGCTTTCGCTTAAACACTGACCACTGTTTGCCAATTAGGAAATTAGGAACGGGGCGGAAACCCCCAGGAAAGTCCCGTGCGCATGAAAGTTTTGACCAATGAAATTGCTTTGCAAACTTGTAACCAATCTGCTTAAACCAACTACCAATGGCATGTGCTCACCCTATAAATTTGTGTAACAGCTTGGGCTCGGGGCTCTCTGACCCGCACCACTGTGTTGGATGTGGCAGGAGGCCTGACTCGAGTCAGCAATAAACTTCCCTTTTTTGCGAGTTGCATTGTCTTGGAAGCCTTCTCTCTTCCCGCTCGGGGATTCGGACATCGGGCATAACAGTAACGATGACCCTATATGAAAGACAGCAAAAGAACAGGCTCTTGGTCTATATGGGAGGAGGTGAGGGTGGGATGATTTGAGAGAATAGCATTGAAACATGTATATTAACATATGTGAAATAGATCCCAAATCCAGGTTTGATGCATGAGGCAGGATGCTCAGGGCTGGTGCACTGGGATGACCCTGAGAGATGGGATGGGGAGGGAAGTGGGAGGGAGGGTCAGTATGGGGAACACAGGTACACCCATGTCTGATTCATGTGAATGTATGGCAAAACCACCACAATATTGTAATTAGCCTCTAGTTAAAATAAAAAGAAAAAACATATATTAAAAAAAAGGCAAAAAAGAAAATTAGATGAAAGGTTTACTGAGCATAGCCCCACCCAACAGAGCAAAACCCAGATTCTCCCACAGCCAGTCCCTCTCATCAGGAAGTTTGTACAAGTCTCCTATCCTTATCCATCAGGAGACAGACAGAATGGAAACCACAAATAGAGAAAACTAGCCAAACTGATCACTTGATTGCACCCTTGTCTAACTCAATGAAATGAATGAGAATAGGCCATCCAAGAGGGACGGGTCAAGGTGTAGAGTCTGACAAAACGTGGTGCACTGGAGGAGGGAAAGGCAAACCACTTCAGTATTCTTGCCTTGATAACCCCCTAAACACTATGAAAAAGCAAATAAATGAGACACTGAAAAATTGACTCCCCAGATTGGTAAATGCCCAATAAGCTACTGGAGAAGAGTGAGGAAAAACTCCAGAAAGAAAGAAGAGGTGGAACCAAAGAAAAACAATGCCCAGTTGAAGATTGTGACAGGTGATGGAAGTAAAGTCTGTTCCTGTAAAGAACAATATTGCGTAGGATCTGGAATATTACGTCCATGAATCAATGTCAATTGGAAGTGGTCAAACAGGAGATGGCAAGAATGAACATTGACATTTTAGGAATCAGTGAACTAAAATGGGCTGGAATGGGCAAATTTAATTCAGATGACCATTATTTCTACTACTGTGGGCAAGAATTCCTTAGAAGAAATGCAGTAGCCCTCATAGTTAACAAAAGAATCCAAAATGCAGTACTTGGGTGTAATCTCAAAAACGAAATAATGATCTCTTCTATTCATTTTCCATGGAAAACCATTCAATGTCACAGTAATCCAAGTTTATGCCCCAACCACTAAAGCTGAAGAAGCTGAAGTTGAATGGTTTTATGAAGACCGACAAGACCTAGAACTAACACCCAAAGAAGATGTCCTTTTCATTATAAGGGACTGGAATGAAAAAGTAGGAAGTCAAGAGATACCTGGAGTAACAGGCAAGTTTGGCCTTGGAGTACAAAATGAAGCAGGGTGAAGGCTAACAGAGTTTTAACAAGAGAAGGCACTGGTCATAGCAAACACCTTCTTCCAACAACAAAAGTGATGACTCTACACATGGACATTAGGAGATGGTCAGTACCAAAATCAGATTGATAATATTCTTTGCAGCCAAACATGGAGAAGCTCTATATAGTCAGCAAAAAGAAGACCAGGGGCTGACTGTGGCTCAGAACATGAACACCTTATTGCAAAATTCAGACTCAAAGAAAGTAGGGAAAACCACTAGACAATTCAGGTATGATCTAAATCAAATCCCTTACAATTATACAGTGAAAGTGACAAATAAATTCAAGGGATTAGATTTGATTGACAAAGTGCCTGAAGAACTATGGATGGGGGTTTATAACATTGCACAGGAGACAGTGATCAAAACCATCCTCAAGAAGAAGAAATGCAAAAAGGGAAAATGATTGTCTGAGGAGGCCTTACAAATAGCTGAGAAAGGAAGAGAGGTGAAAGGCAAAGGAGAAAAGGAAAGATATCCATCTGAATGCAGAGCCCCAAAGAATAGAAAGGAGAGCAAAGCAAGCCTTCCTAAGTGAACACTGAAAAGAAATAGATGAAACAACAGAATGGGAAAGACTGGAGATCGCTTCAAGAAGTTTAGAGATACCAAGGGAATATTTCATGCAAAGATGGGAACAGTAAAGGGCAGAAATGGTATAGACCTAGCAGATGCAGAAGATATTAAGGAGAGGTGGCAAGAAGAAACAAAAGAACTATACAAAAAAAGATCTTAATGACCCAGATAACCACAATGGTGTGATCACTCACCTAGAGACAGACATCCTGGAGTGCAAAGTCAAGTGGGCCTTCAGAAACATCACTACAAAGCTAGTTGAGGTGATGGAATTACAGCTGAGCTGTTTCAAAACCTAAAAGATGATGCTGTGAAAGTGCTGCAGTCAATATGGCAGCAAATTTGGAAAACTAAGTAGTGGCCACAGGACTGGAAAACATCACTTTTCAATTAACCCCAAAGAAAGACAGTGCCAAAGAATGTTCAAATTAACTCACAATTGCACTCATCTCACACACTAGAAAAGTAATGCACAAAATTTCCAAGCTAGCTTCTATAGTATGTGAACCATGAACTTCCAAATGTTAAAGCTAGATTTAAAAAACAGAGAGGAACCAGAGATAAAATTGCCAACATCTGTTGGATCATCCAAAAAGCAAGAGAGTTCCAGAAAAGCATCTACTTCTGCTTCATTGAGTACGCTTAAGCCTTTGACTGTGTGGATCACAACAAACTGGAAAATTCTTAAAGAGATAGGAGTAACAGACCACGTTAGCTGCCTCCTGAGAAATCCGTATGCAGATCAAGAAGCAACAGTTAGTCCCGAACATGGAACAGTGTACTGGTCCCATGTTGGGAAAGAAATACATCAAGGCTGTATATTGTCACCCTGCTTATTTAACTTATATGCAGAGTACATCATGTGAAATGCTGGGCTGGATGAAGCACAAGCTGGAATCAAGATTGCTATGGTTTTACCAGTACTCATGTATGGATGTGAGAGTTGGACCATAAAGAAGGCCAAAGAATTGATGCTTTTGAACTGTGGTGTTGGAGAAAACTCTTGAGAGTCCCTTGGACTGCATGGAGCTCAACCCAGTCAATTCTAAAGGAAATCCACCCTTAATGTTCATTGGAAAGACTGGTGCTAAAGCTTAAGCTCCAATACTTTGGCCATCTGATGCAAACAGCCAACTCATTAGAAAAAGACCCTGATGCTGGGAAAGATTGAAAGCAGGAATAGAAGTGGATGACAGAGGGTGAGATGATTGGATGGTATCACTGACTCAATGGACATGAGTTTGAGCAAGCCCTGGGAAATGGTGATGGACAAGAAAGCCTGGTGTTCTGCAGTCCATGGGGTCACAAATAATCGGCCATGATTGAGTGACTGAGAAACTGACAGGGAGTGTTTGACGGGAGGATGCCTACGTGCTGTCTCTCATGAGTCCTTTGTCCCTCTTCAAGTGGAACAGCACGCTGCTCCCAGGGACTGAGGTCATTGTGTGAGGCAGGCTTGGGTCTCCTTTAGTAAACATTCTCTTTTTGACAAAATTGCTTAGTCTTGCTCCCCCTTCATGAGATATGGATTGTCTCCTGACCTTGTGACTAGGATTACCCCTTGTTCCCTTGGTAACGGTTAGTGTATGTTTGGTTTTCTGATCCCTATCTTTCCCGAAAGAAGTTTCTTGTACTGCAGCCTGTATATACTTATAGAAAAATCATTAAAGCACCTTTGCCTCATCAGAGCTTAGATCCCTGGGTCTTTTTTGTCTCTCTCTCTCTCTCTCTTTTTCTGGCGGACTCTCTGGAGTGTGGAGACCCGTCGTGCTCACTTTTCTGCCCGGGCTTCTAAGACCCTCTCGAGAGGGCGCCTGGTGCCTTCGTGAGTGATGCAAGTCCTGTGTCAAGGACTTTATTGGTCCTCTGCATAAACCAAGGGATATCAGCCTCTTTCTCTCTTTCACTTTCTTATCGTTGACTCCGTACCACCAGGTTCCGGTCCATTAAAGGACCCCAACAAGTGGCGCCAAGGAACAGGGACGCTGGTATATGTGGCATATCGAGTGGAGTGACTCAGGGACCTATTGAGGTCGGTAAGTACTAAGGCATGGGTCAAACGGCTGGAAAGCCCCATCATTTTTCTACTTTACTTCACCATTTGTTTAAAGTTCAGGGACTTCTGGTTTCATGCCAACGAATAGAAGTTTGCCTTCAAACAGTAGTTGAACATAATCCCTGGTTCCCTGATGAAGGCAGTTTTGATTTAGAAATTTGGCACCGGGTCAAAGAAAATGTTGAACGAGCCACTAGGCAAGGAGAAAATATTCCAATTGATTTTTGGCCCTTATGGGCTCTCATTAAAGCTGTAATGCTACCATTTCAAGGTAATTCTAGCCCTCACGATATTCGACAACAGACAGAACATTTATTGCATGAATATGAATTAGATGATGAAACTTTACAAAAGGCTTAACTAGAACAACACAAAATATTTCAAAACTTTCCTACTAGCCTTGCCCCAGCTGCTCCAACTCCTCTTCCTCCTTCTCCTCTGCCAGCAGGCACATATCCAGAGGTCTCTCCTTTGTTAAAACTTAATGATTCTGATAACGACTCTCCTGAGGCATTTATTGATACCAAAACTGGCAACGCTCTTATGGATAATTATGATAAGTCCTTGACGTAGACTCATACTTACAAAAAATCAGCACCTATCCACTTTTCTCAGCAACAGAGACTCTCTGATTTACTGGCTTCTACTACTAGCCTGTTCCAACTGAGACAAATGCAGGCAAAACTCACTTCAGAAAATAAAATTTTCATGAAGAATCGCTCAAATTCATAGTAACAATTCATCAAATTGTGGCAGAGTCTGTGATAATACTTAAATCATTTTACCCTAAATATATAATAGAATAACTACTAAACCTTAAGCACAGTAGTAGAAAAGATACTCAATGCACAGCAGAGATTGAATAACTCATTTTGATGCAGAGTAGTCTGGAGAGGTAATGTTACATCCAGATTGGTGCTTTCCAGTAGAAACTTAATAAGAGTAATATCTGTAGCTTTTAATTTTTAAAACATTTTAATTGCTATAATGCATAATTTAAAATTTCCCATACCCACATTTTTAAAAGTAAAAAATGATTAGGATTAATTTTACTGTTATACTACTTTAAGCAAATATATTTAAAATATAATGTTCTCACCCCTCAAAAATGAATAAATATGTAACCTCTCACAATGTATACAAATATTAAACCACCACAATGTACATTTTAAATATTTTACAATTTTATTGTCAATTATACCTCAATAAAACTGAAAAATATTCAAATATTATTCAATGTGCAATCAATAAAAAATACTATGAAATATTTTTGTGTACTAAGCCTTCAAAATTTGTTTGTATTTTACAGTACATCTCAATTTGGATGTTAAAATTTCAATAATTAAAGTGAAATTTAATCCTACTAAAACAGTAAAGTTGTGTTTAACAGAAAATATTTTAAACTGTTTCAGATTCAATTTAAATTAAATTTAATTAAAAATTCAGTCTTACATTCATAATAGGCCCATTTCAAGTTCTCAATAGCCATGTAAACTAAATAGTAACCATGTTGTTCAGTGTCTCACTCAAGACAAGGTGAAGAGGCCTCTCATAATTGAAAGGGAAATAAAAGGATCAGAACTGTATAGGTAGTTCTAAGAATGCCTGAGGGAACTAACAAAGAGGAAGTGGCCCTCAGTTGCTGTTTAGAAAGCACATAAAGCACAATATGGATAATTTATGCAGGAATAACAATTATTTTAAAATTATCATTTAGCTAAACACCATCTTAACACACTCATTTCCAAAAAAGACTTTCTTACTTACTTCACTGTTAAGTGAAAATGATTATTACAGTCCCCAAGGAAACTTGAGTTATTTCTAATTTTCTATGATGCTAGCTATCTCCCTAATGTCTGTTCCTTCTTGTCATTTCTCACTGACAACATCTAGTCCAGGGTTCATGTGTCATCATAGAACACCTGCACTGTTGCAAAAGCTTTCTCACTGGTTTTCTATTCAGTCTCTACCATCTAATTCAGGCTTCCCAGGTGTCACTAGTGATAAAGATCCCACCTGCCAATGCAGGAGGCATAAGAGATGCGGGTTCAATCCCTGGTTTGGTAAGGTCCCCTGGAGGAGGGTATGGCAACCCACTCCAGTATTCTTGCCTGGAAAATCCCATGGACAGAGGAGCCTGGTGGGCTCCAGATCATAGGGTCACACAGAGTTGGACATAACTAAAGCAACTTAGCATGCACACATGCACCATCTAATCCATATCGTACACTTCCATTATATTAATGCTCTAAGATATCATTTTCATGATCTGACTCCTGTATTTAAACATGTTCACTGGCTCTCATCTGTGTTCAGAATAAACTCATTATTCTTACTGCTTTTCTTTTTTCACCTGCCAGTCATTTTGGTACCAAATTAAATTTTCGTGTTTCTCTTCTCCATTTAATCTTTTTTCTGTCTCCCATCAACTGTAATCTTTGCAAACGTCAGAGTTGAATATTACTCTTCTCATAGAGCCCTTAATATGTTACATTGTATTTTGCACAATGATGCTTAATAAGTATTTATTAACTTGGAATAAATACAGTGGTACCTCCAGTTAATAAATTGCCTTCTTATATGCCTCCTGGATAAGAACATGAAGAGACAAATAAATTTCATAATTTACTCATAATTAACTCCTGCTATTCAGCACTGTGTTATATTCATTACATTACTTGGTAAAAATGCCAAGGCCAATATATTTTTAACATGATCAATAGAGTACCCAGAAATAAACCTGTATTATGCTTCTAACTGAAAAATTTTTTAATAAACCAAATGGAGGAGAAGCAGAAAGGAAATAGGATTAAATTAAAATGTGTACAATTATTTAAAAGGAGTGATGGCAATTTTAAACCATCAACAACAGAAATTCAACTTCATACCTTTAAAGTATAAAAAGGTCCACCGTTTTTTTAGAAAATGGAGTTGAAAGGGAATTATTTGAACAAATTTGTTCAATGAAATCCTGTGAACCCATGAGGAAAGTTAACATCTGTCCTTTGAAAATTCAATGAGTAGGAAAAAGTATAATAATTTTTTTATTGGACGGAACTTGGTTTAAGGAATTCAAAAAAAGAAATCACAGTATAAATTCTCTTCATATGTAAGTAATTTATTTGATGTTCGCTACTTGTGTGTTCATTCCAATCCTCGACACACGTTAACTGCCAGATATGCAATATAGTGGTCAATTTAAGAGTCCTTAATGAATTACAATATTTTTAAATGTGCTTTATGAATACAAATATTTCTAAAGCAAAGAGAGAAAACACTGAGTAGACACAATGAAATTTTGAGCACTTTTCTGATTTACAAAAGTATGTCTACTTTTTATCACTAAATGAATAAAAACCACTTTAAAAATATATTTATGTGGATGTGTGTGTATACCCCCTTACACACAGTACATAAACATTTCAAAGTGACAATTTTTGGGTGCACTTCCAAAGCGCTACAATAAATGTCATCCATGGACATTCACATGCAAACACTACTGGGCTAGTACACTACAGCAAATAAAGAGTTTAACTGAACTCCTTGGCAAAAACTTCTTAAAAATGGAAATAATGAAACAGAAATCCATTTCTTGTCTGCACAATATAGAAAATAATGTCTTATATCATCTGAGTCATATATATACACACAGGATTATTTAAACTCAGAAAATAACTTCTTACTATGCACACAACTGCAGTGTACACTCAGCAAATGTTATCAATAGAAGAAAATGTCTATGAGGAGATCTGAGGAATAGTGGCAAGAAGAGATCTATCCATTAAAAAATAAAAAGTAAGGCATGGCAAGGGCTGGAATGCACTTACAAGGACGGGGGAGAAAGTAAACAGAAAGTAACAGAAACCAATTAAAGTGGAAAATAGCAGCTAGTTATGACACAGTAATAAATCATGAAACTTGGAGGAGTGGGAAGGGAGAGGTGAAAAGAATTTATCTTCTTTGTTTTAAGCTATATATAGAACTGTCAGTCACTAGCCAAAGTCCATTTGGAATGTGCATTTGCTAAAATGACATGAGTCACAGCAGACTGTGTCAAAACCACCACACGGGGTTGCTCTGAACAACAGTTGTGAAGATATTCCACAAAATTCAAAATGCCACACTCATGTAAGACAGACATTTTACACAATATTCAGCTTCAACCTTTCCTTTCAACTCTGGGAAAATGCAATGAGCTCTTCAAACCACAGAGAGAAGGAAACTTTCTCTGCTGCATTATCAATTTCATGCACAAGTGATTTTGCAGTTACAGCAAAGTCTAACTCTGAAAGAGAGCAAAGATGGTGACAGATTGGTCTAATGAATAGGGATGCAGATATACCTGTGAGTAATATTTCCACTTCTGGCATTAGCCACAGAAATTCCTGGAGGGGAGGAAATAAAATAGTGGAGGGAATAAAGAGATTTCCCCATCTTGCTTCACCCTAACTCTCACAAACCTTATTGTCTAGACAGGAACAGGATCAAATTATCCCAATTTCTTCTTTATAGTTAGGAGGATTGAGAGGGTGAAAGGACTGTATAAATTCAACAAGATAAGCCAAAGCATGTAATATTTTTCCTTACCTATTAAAAACTGGAAAGAATTAAAAGTCCCAGGTGTGTTAGCTATGTATGTGCATTGCTATGATCATTTTACAGCTAGGAATCTGAAGCTTAGTGAAACTAATTTATTCAAGGCCACTTATTCAACATGAATCTGACCCTGGTTCTGTTTCATGTCAGGCTTCCCTAGTGGCTCAGATGGTAAAGAAACTGCCTGCAATACAGGAGACCCAGGTTTGAGACCGGGGTCAGGAAGATAACCTGGAGAAGGGAATGGCTACCCACTCCAGTATTCTTGCCATGGAAAATCCCATGGACAGAGGAGCCTGGCGGGCTACAGTCCATGAGGTCGCAGAGTCAGACACAAATGAGTAACTAAGCAAGCACATGCTGTTTCATGTCAAAGTCCTGACTGGCAATTTCTATAAAAACAAACCTTCTCATCATCAAAAGAGACGAGGAAGATAAATGGTGAGCAGAGTCAACACATTTTTGGTTACCTTTTTCTCCTTGTTAGTTCTATCTTCAAGAAAATATTTTGTCATTGAATATATTTCTAATGAATTTTTATATATGCCTTCAGCAGCATTTCTTCCTCCACTAATAGTAACTCTACAAGAACAATTCATGCTATCAGAAGCAAAGGTAATTATGAATTAATGCACTGATCACTGGCAGCTGCAAATATCCAAGAGAAAACCAGACATTTTGTGCCACATGCCAAAAAAACACAACACATGAAACATTCATGGCCCCCAAATCATATTCCCATTCTGACCAAGTCTCTAGATCCAAACACCGAATTAAGGAAATAGAGTGTAGAGGAATGTGACACCACATGGATATAATCATCATGACTTAAGACTGTGACAAGCTCTACATGTGAAATAACCTTTCTTCAATGAATTAAATGCAAAGAGACAACAGGGTAACATACAGATTAAAAAGACACTTAAGAGGCTTACTCGGATTCTAACTGTTTAAATGTTAACAACAAATAGCACTTATGAGACAATTATAAGTTGGAATGCTGACAGTATCAAGGAATTACTGCTAACTTTAAGTATGATAATGGAATTGAAGATTTTTCCAAAAGAGCCCATGCTTTTCAGAACTATATATTGCATATTTATGGTTGAAATTATGTGATACCTTGTATTTATTTCAAAATAATACTGGAAGAGGGTATGAATGGAGATTAGATAAACAAGAATATTCATGAATTGATAATAGCTGAAGTTGGGTCTCATGTACATGAATGCTCATTATATTATGTGTATATTATGCATGTTTGAAAAAAGCACATGCAACATCACTGAAAAAATGTTCTAATTTTTTTTAAGGAAAGAAGCATATTATCAAGGAATCATAGAGTTGAAAAGACCTTAGAAACAATCTATTCAAACCACTTCATCTTATAAATAAGGAAATTAAGGCTCAGATAGGATAAGTGACTTGTTCAAGGTCACACAACCCGCAAGTTCCAGACTCAAGATCAGGATTTAAATCTCCAAACTTGTAGCCCAGGGCTCTGTTCTTCTTCAGACCTATAAGAAATGACTGTATTTAAGCATTCAGTCCAGAATATTCTCAAAATTGAGTGTCATCAATAAAAGTAAGCCATGTGGCAAGGAATGAACAGAGTTTAGTTCATACCAAAAATGAGCTGCCAGTCACTGTGATAAGATCTGTTTCTTTCTGAGACCCATGGTTTCCTGCTGGATTGGAGAATCCAAACTGGGTTTCTTCCTCCTGTGCAAAGAAGTCAGAGTCAGGATGTACATTCCATTCAGTTTTGGTTGGTGGCAGTAGTTCTGAGACACTGTTTTCACAAAGGGTGCTTGAAGGAGTCAGAGCATCTGTGTCTACTGTTAGCTTACTACTAGGGGTCAAAGCTTGGGGCTCTTGACTCGAGTTTTTCACAGCCAAAGAGTTCAGAGATGCCAACGGCCCCGCACTTAGACTTGAGACATCATCCATATCTAAGGGACCCTGCTGAAAACCTGCTGCTGTCGTTCCAAAGAAGAGTGAGGTATCCAAACTTTGAGGAAGGTCACTGGTGGCCATCAAGGCCTGAGGGTCCACCGCCTGCCCTAAGGAATTATTATTATTAGCAGGGAGGTTTCCTGCCAGAGTTGAGTTCACAGAAGCCACATCAATAGTCAAGATCCCAGAGTTCACCAATGCCGTGTCCAGTACTGCAGCAGAACTATTACCAGGCACATCAGAGAAGAGAGACACAAGCTCAGCATCACTGAGGTCACTCTGCCCCTGGCTGGTAAGTTCACTGCTGGGTGTAAGAGAATTTGCAGCTTCCAGCTGAGCTAAGAGATCCTGGCGCAGGTTGTGCCTTTTGGCCATGTGGGTCTTCATGCTGTGCTTGGATGTGAAGAGTTTATTACAAGTGGCGACTGGGCATCGGCTTTTCCAAGTGTCCACATCCTGCAAGTGTTTCTTGGAGTGAATGTAGAGACTACTGCGAGCAGAGAACCTGGCACAGCAACCTTCCACCGGGCACACAAAAGGCTTCGTGCCCAGGTGGGTTATGCTGTGGCCTTTCAGATGTTCAGCCCTTGTGAAAGATTTACCACACCCTTCCACGGGGCACATGAACCTCCGGTCGTCGTCGTGCTTCCGTTTGTGCCTTAGGAGTTTGGACATGCTAGTGAAGTTCCAGCCACAGCCCTCAAAGTCACAAAGGAACGGTCTCTCACCAGTGTGGCTCCGAAGGTGAATTTTCAGCCTACAAGCCTTGTCATACTGTTTACTGCAGCCGGGAAAGGAACAGGAAAAGAGTTCCTGTTCCCTGAAGTGGGCGCGGTTATGGGAAAACAGGGCACTCACTGTGATAAATGTCTTCTTGCAGCTGGAAAATGCACACTGGTAGGGCCTCTCAGGCTCGAAGTGGCTGCGCTGGTGGGCGCTGAGTTTGGCCTGCGTGGGGAAGGTCTCCTCACACACCTCACATTTGAATGAGTTCTCCTGCTCGTGGCCCTTCATGTGTGCTTTGAGGTTATACACGGTGGTGAAGCTCTTGCCACAGCCCTCTGCTGGGCAGCCAAAGGGCCTCAGTTTGTCGTGTGACTGCAGGTGCCTCTTGAGCTTGTAGGAGGTGGTGAAGGTCCACCCGCAACCACCCAGGGGGCACTTGAAGGGCCGCTGGCCCTGGCTGCTGCTGTGTGTCAGCAGGTGCACCTTCAGCTGGTGCTTCTTGGCGAAGGTTTGTCCGCATTGCACCTCAGGACACAGGTACAGCAACACGCCCTGGCCAGGGCCTGGCGGCCCGCGGGGGCTCTCAAGAGCAGCCGGGCCCTCCGCCTCCTCCTCGGGCGCTGGGGCAGGCGCAGGTTCTGCCCGCTCCGCCAGCAGGAGGTCGGGCGGCAGCTCCGGACAGTCTCCAGGCTGCGCGGCGTGCGGGATCCCAGCTTGCTGGGCTATCAGACCCCCGGGCTGTGGTGGGGGCGTGGCTAGAGTGAGGACGCCGTTCTCCAAGCGCAACAGCAGGTTTTGGTTGTGAATGGTGACAGTGCCTGCGAAGGCCGCGGCAGGGCCCAGGCCTGGAGCGGGGATCGGGGCCAGGGCCGGGACTGGAGCGGGGATAGCCGACAGGCAGCTGGGGCCCAGCGCAGGGCGGCCCTCGGGGTTCGCGCCGCTTTCGCCCCCCAGAAGCCTTGGGCCCAGCCCGGCCTCCTCCCTCCACACGGGCCCTGCGGCCTGGCCAGCGCCCGCGGTATCTACGTCTCCACCCACCGGGTCCAGCAGCACCAGGAAGAAGTCATCGCCACCGCCGCCGCCGCTGCCACAGCCGCTAGCGTGATCTGGCCTCAGCGCCAACGGGCTCGGGCCCGGGCCTGGGCACGAAGAAGCCGCGCTGGCCTCCTCACGCCGCCGCCCGGGCCCGCCATCTTGGGGGCCCCGGAGCAGCAGGAGGCGGCGCGCCGGGGCCTGACTGGCCCGCAGGTCAGGACCTTCGCGGATCCGGCCGCCGCCTTCGGGGCTGCCAGCCCCTCCGCCTTGTCGCATCCCGCGAGCCGGGAGCATCCTCGGGATTTCCATCTCTGCGTCCGTGAAGCTCCACTGGAACCAGATCCGCGGAGGAGGCGCGATCCCGCCCCCTGCCGCGGGCCCGAACACGTTCTTGAAAGAGGAAAAAAAAAAAAAATGTGCACTGCGCAGAAACTGGCCCTATCAGATATTAAAACGTGTTTAACGCCACCGTGATTTAAATATTCTTGTACAGGGTCTCTAGAACAGAATAGAACGCCCAGGGGCAGAGCCTTGTATACATAAATAAGTTCCACTGTTAATATTAGTAGGAAATCAAAGAGGTCTTCAGAGATACAAGGGAAAAGGCATTTCACTTCAGTAAAAAGTGCTGGAATGAATACCTTAGGTATCTATCTACTAAATGGCAACAGAAACCGGAACCTCACGGTATGTACCAAAATAAACACAGACACCCCAGTCCCTCCCAGTGCTAAGCATGGCAGCTAGCACTTACCATGTGTATTGGATGGCTGGCTGGCTGGATTGATAGGTGACAGAAAATTCCTGAGAGAATACACTATGGAAAAGGATGTCTTTTTAAAAATTTTCCTGGAGACTTCCATATTCAGAACTGTCTTGAGCCATGTCCTCAGGAAAATTTATCCCATAGTTAATTTTTTCGTCCTGCTGGTGTAGAGACTAGAATGAGTAAGAGGTGGGGTCAAAACAGATTAGCACTGTTGAGCCTAGAAATGCAAGGCCTGGAGGATGAAGTAATTTATTTTGAAATCTGGAAGACACAACCTACTCCTGGGTTCTCCCTATAAGGTGCACAACCTAAACCAACTCTTTGCTCTTCCAGCTTTGGGTACACCACGGTAAATTTCATGTCCAATCTCAGCATGATGAGGACATTCCTCAGCTTACTCCCGATTCTCCAGCACGTGGAGTTCTCTGGATAGCAGTACTGGTGAAATGTGATAAGGTTAAACCCTAAGTTACTGTAGTGGACTCTCCTGAGAAAAAGGCGCAGATGCCTTTTGCCTGCCCAGGAGCCTTGGTGTGCCTGCTTGCACTTAAGTGTGGTGGCCTAGTCTCACTGTAATGGGTTTGGCCTGTGATGCCTAATGATCTTATTAATGTTGATGATGATCCTCCAATTTGTTAGTCATCAATGAGTTGGGAATTGATATAGGGTGAATTATCAGGCAAGAGAAAGGTTTCAAGTGCTAACTAGATTATGGGGCACCTATAGTTTAAATAGGCTTCCCTGGTGGTTTAGTGGTAAAGAATCATCCTACCAATGCAGTAGATGTGGGTCCATCCCTGGGTTGATAAGATTCCCTGGAGGAGGAAATGGCAACTCTCTTCAGTACTCTTACCAGAGAAATCCCATGGACAGAGGAGCCTGGCCAGCTCTAGTCCATGGGGTCCCAAAAGAGTCAGATGTCTTTAGTGACTAAATGAAAGTTTAAATAATCCTTTTTTTTTTTTTTTACCTCTTCTAATGATAATGGACACTTGCTGCTCTCTTGATTAAAAGATCAAGTTTTTCATCCATAACAGTTCAAACCTCATCAAAATTTCTACATCACACATTTTTCTTTCTTATGTTTTTGGAGAAAGCATTTATTTTTTCAAATCTGAGGCACAGAGAAGTGCATATAACATATCTGCCAGGTTTAGATAATGCCAGGGAAGCCCCTTGTAAAATCAAACACACGTAACCAGGACCAAGGTCAAGAAATAGAACATTGCCAGCCTTGTAGAATACAGCCACTGGTATTCCTCCCAATCACAACCCACACCCTCCCCTATGGATATAGTCGTTATCTTGACTTTATGATAATCATTTCTAAAATGCTTTTTTAAAAACATGACTTTACACCTTTTGTATGCATTCCTAAGCAATACAGTTTATTTAAAGTTGTGTCAATGGAATCATACTGCATGCTCCCTTTTATGGCCTGCTTCTTTCATTCTATATCATATTTATTTGAGAGATTCATCCATCTTGTGCCTAGTAGCCTTAGACCTTTTGTCTCCATCATTGACTAGCATTCCAACGCATGATTTTAGCAAAGTAATTGTGATATGATTGTATCATTCTACACTGGATGAATACTGGGGCTGTTTTTAGCTTTTAATCAGGAACAATGGTGCAATGAACATTCTTGGGTATTTTTCATGGGACTCATGTTTAAAAGTCTCTTGGGTATACAGGCAAGAACAGAATCACTGGCCCATAGTGTATACATATCTTCAGCTTTTCTACATGGTGCCAAATTGTTTTCTGTAGTGGTTGTACCAACTTATAGTCCCAGCAGCAACATAGAGTGTTCCTCTGCCTGCACATCTGCATCTACACCAAGTATTGCCGGAATTTAATTTACTTGTTTTCCTCTACTATTAAGTTTTTGCACATTCTCATGTTTATGAACATTTTGGACATTCTCTCCTATGAAAAGCCTATTCATGTTCAACTCTTTCATCATTTTTCTATTCTATTTCCCATCTTGTTTTTACTGATACAGTGAGTTATTTATGTGTTTTAAATACCAATCCATCAGTGGTTATGTGTGGCTAAAATAATCTTTCACTTTGTTGTTTGCATTTTCTTTTCTGTGCTGTGCTTTGTGAACAGACTTTAATTAAGGCATGCTTAATTATATAACATAATGATAGCATAGTCCAAATTTATCATTCTTTTCCTTATGGCTAGTGCTTTTCTGTTTCAAGAAATCTGTCCCTGCCCTGGGGCCATGAAAATATTCTCTATATTGTCTTCTGAAATATTTATGGTTTTGCCTTTCACGGTTAGGTCAAAATCCACCTACAAGTGATGTTTGTGTATAGTGTTGAGTAGGGTTTTTTTCTCTTTTTTTTAATGTGGATATCTGATTGTCTCAGTGAACCACTTATTGAAAAGTCTGCCCTTTTCTGACTGATTTGCAGTGCCACATGTATCATAAATCAAACATCTACCTATGTATGGGCTAGTTTGTGTACTCTCTATTAAGTACCGTGGCTCTATTTATCTGTCTACTTAAAATACTACAAATTCATCCCTACCACTCTACAGCCAATTCTGATATTTGGATAAGGCCACTCAACTCTACCTTGTTCTTCAAGAATGCCTAGGTTATTTTTTGCCTCTCTTGAATCCTTTTCAAATATCAATTCATCGGAAAAAATTCAACCAAAATCCCATTTAGGGTTCTAATTGGGACTGCATTGCACTTTTAGATTTGATTTCTTGTCTATAATATAGAATGCTATTGAATGGATATGGTGTGCCTTTCCTTTTAATAAAAACTTCATTAATATGTCCCAATAATATTTCATTTTCTTCCCATAAGAGAGCATTTTATCCTAGGCACTTCATATTTTACAAATACTGCCTTTGAAAATTTCATTTTGTGAATGTGTTGCTGGTAAATAGAATAAAACTGACTTCTGTATGTTAATATTTTATCCTATAAATAGCCACCTAAACTCTTTTATTGATTCTACCAATTTGTCTGTAAATACCTGTGGGATTTAGTGTACAGAATCATATCATCTGCAAATAGTGCCAGTTTCACATCTTCCTTTCCAAGCACTTTGTTCCTTCTTTTCCCACCTACTATACTTTCTGGGTGATAGTGGACATTCTTACTTGATGAAACTCTCAAAAGAAAGCTTTCAGTAATTCCAAGAATTATGCTTGCTGTAGGTGTTGTGTTCTGTAGCAATCTGGACCCAATCAGGAGATGGAAAATAGACAGTGGACAGGAGAAATTTAACATAAAATTAAACATAATATTTAAACATAAAGAATTATTAAATATGACACATGTAGAATATATAGGATATAGGAAAACTCTATATGGTATCCTGGGTTTGAGAAGCATGCCCAAAGAAAGACAAACGGAATGGGGATTCCTCCCCAAGGCTAGAGATCACACCTCATTGGAGAAGGTGTAGCAGAACCTACTGGATGGCAGAGAAGTTTGCTAATTTACTAATGCCAGAGCCAGTCTGCGGAGCCAGAGCTAGTCTACAGTGGCAGAGTAAACAGGAAGGTATCCTCTGGAGCACATCAGTGTGGGAAAGCCACAGCTCGTGGCCAGCATGTGGACATGTAGTAGGAACAAGGGACCTGTTGGAGTTGGAGGCCTGGAACTAGCAATGTCCTATACATAGGATCAGGAGGGCCTCAATGTTGTGAGGGCTGCGGCCTTGGGATAAGTACAGGAGATAAACCTAGTGGTGGGGTAAAGTGAGGAATGAGTGCAATCAGGTAGGGAGAATCAGCGGGTAGGTGGCTTGGAGCACAATATATCCCTATGAAGATGCCCACAGAAAGCTAATGACCAGGCCACACTATTTCTGCACAATCAATGAGGACAGTTTTTCTGGGCCCATGCTTGGAGCAGAACACCTAGGCTATCACACTTCTGACAGGCAGAAGTCACAGGAGAGCTACTTCCTCCTTCAGTGTCCATCCAGTGTCTTCTAATTGAGAAAGCAGAACATCATGATCACTCTGAAGGAGAGATTCTTAAAGTAATCCATCCATTATCAGAGAACTTATCTTAAAGGGTGAAATTAGAACAGGGAGGCAATACATTAATAATTGGCTTCATATCCTTTATCAGTTTAGGGGAGTCCCTTCTATTGTTACTTTGCTACATGAATCATAGGCATCCTGTTGTTCTCCAGTCACTAAGTCATGTTCGACTTTGCAAACCCATGGACTGTAGTTCACCAGGCTTCTCTGTCCTTCACCATCTCCCGGAGTTTGCTCAAATTCATGTCTATTGAGTCAGTGATGTTATCTAACTGTCTTATCCTCTGTGGCCCCCTTCTCCTCCTGCCCTCAATCTTTCCCAGCATCAGTCTTTTCCAGTGAGTCAGCTCTTCGCATCAGGTGGCCAAAGTATCAAAGCTTCAGCCTGAGCATCAGTCCTTCCAATGAATATTCAGGGATGGTTTCCTTTCATTTCTTGCATCTTCTCAATCCTTGTCTCTCTTCTATATATCTATAGCTCCATTTTGTTTTCAACATTTTGGATCATCTTTACTATCATTATTCTGAATTATTTTTCAAGTAGTCTCCCTGTTTCCTCCTATTTTGTTAGGTTCAGTGGGTTTTTATCACGTTGCTTCACCTTCAAAATAGTTCTCTGCCTTTTTGTTTTGTTTACATTGCTGTATTTGGGGTGCCCTTTCTGAATGCTGAAAGTTCATGGTTCCTCTTAGTTGTAGAGTCTACTCCATTTGGTGGGGTTGAACTAATGGCTTGTCACAGTTTCCTGGTTGGGGGAGCTTGTGTCTGTGTTATGGTGGGTAGAGCTGGATCTCTTTCCTCTGGAGTACAATAAACTGTCCAGTAGTGAGTTTTGGGTTATCTATGAGTTTGACATGGCTTTCAGCAGCCAGTCATTTAATGTTCAGGGTTGTGTTTCTATTTTGCTGGAAAATTAGCATGGTTTGTCTTGTACTGGAACTTGTTGACTCTTGGGTGGAGCTTGGTTTCAGTGTAGGTATGGAGACATTCAGGTGAGCTATTGTCTATTAATGTTCACTGGAATCAGGAGTTCTCTGATGTTCTAAAGTTCTGGAGTAGGCCTCCTACCTCTGGCTTTCAGTCCTTCACTTACGGTACCTTTAAGACTTCTCTATCCATACAGCACAAAAGATAAAACCCCTAAGTTAATGGTGAAAGCATGCTCCACAGTCAAGAACACCCAGAAAAATTCACAGTTATATTGAGAAGACAAGAGGGAGGAGGGATATACAGAGGTGATCAGGAGGAGAAAAGGGAAAGTCCAAAGGGGAGAGAGCAATCTAGCCCTTATTCAAATCCCCAAGTGATCTCCACAGCCCAGGACACCCAGAGAGATTCACAGAGTTTTATATATATATATATATATATATATATATATATATATATATATATATATATGAGTGAAAATGGAGGAAGAGGATAGTGGTGACATGGAGGAGAAAGGGAGTGTCAAAAGGGGAGAGAGAAATCAAGCCATTAATTAAATCCCTAAGTGAAAATGGATACTGAAGATTAGATTCTTAAATGTACAGAATTGATAGCAAATAACATAAAGCAAGATTAAAAACCTAGAATCGAGGTTAGATTCTCAAAACTACAAGACAAACTTGATCACAAAGATTAAAATGATATATATGGAATTTGTTTTAAAAAATAGTTTTTTAAAGGTAGTAATAGGCTATAAAAATGAAAGTTAAAGGAGTAATAAAAACAATTTTTTAAAAGATTAAAAAGTAATAAAAGTAAAAATATATCAAGGGATTTCTCTGTATCTGTTGTGCATGGTGTGGGGTCAGTTCAATTTAAGCTAGTCCCTTGTTCCAGCTTGTAATTGTTCTCAAGGTGTATAGTTAACATTCAAATGCACGGTCTCAGCATTAACTGCAGGGTTTTAATTTGTTGTACCTGTCACTTCCAGAGTGGTTCCCTCTTATTTGTTTATTTTTGGCTTCCTCTGTTTGCAAGTATCTTCCTTGTCTAATTTCTGCCCTGACACATGGGGGAAAAGGTTGCCACTTATTTAGGCTCACCTGTTCAGTTGTGCTCTAGGGAGGGAGGAACACTGCAAACAAATACCTCTGGAATGTGTGGGGAATGCTCACAGTGGATGGACCACACTGGGTTTGCCACAGCCCAAGGTGACATGTACTTCCCAGGTCCACACTGCTCAGGTTCCAGGGTGTTCTGCAAGGGCACTGTCCCAAGTGAGCCCTGCGTTTTGTGCACATCCCAGGTCTAAGCCACTCAGGTTCTCGGGTGCTCCACTCCACAAGGACACAGACAGAGATGGGCTATGCATTTTGTGCCTTTCCTGAGTCAAATCAGCTCAAGCCACTGGGTGCTTTGTGAGCACACTGTCCCAGGGGCCCATGGATCTTATGCACCTCCCGGTCCCAGTTGCTTAATTTCCCAGGTATGCTGTGAGGGCACAGGACAGGTGTGCCACGTCTCCTCTGGGGAACTGATCTCAGGCTGTGACACTCCTGGCAGATGTGAACTGTCCATAATCCTAGGAAGATGTGGTTAACAACTGACAGTCTGCTCACAGTTTGGTGTAATATGCAGCCTCTGGGGTCGAGACTGAAGCAGCCCCTTGCCTTATGGCTCTAGCTGTCACACACCTGCCTCTCTGTCTCCAGGCAGTGAGGGTCCTATAAGACAGCTGGCTTGCTCTTCTTTGGTATTCGCTCAATCATTTGTTCTGTGAGCACACCAGGCATCACTGTACAGATTTAAAGCTTTTTGTGGGAACACTGTTGTTGTTGTTTTGGTCTCTCTGGAAATCCCACGGTTTGGGTTGCAGTCTGACATTAGCTCCCTCAGATTGTCCTCAGGGCATTCAGGGATGGACCTTACTCTAAGTATCCTCAATGCAGCCCATGCCTCCTTTCCCAGCCCCCACTTGCTGCTGCTGGATGCAAGGTTATGTGCTACATCTCTGATAGTAATTGCAGTTAGGCATGCATTGTGTGTGTGTGTGGGTGGGTGGGTGGGTGTGTGTGTTTCTCCTGGTGATGTTGCTCTTTGAGATTCCAAAGCTCCCCACACAGACACAACTATGAAAGGGTTTCTTACTGTATGGAAGATCTGTATGGACAGGTCTCCATCCCTAAACATTTGTCTCTGTTTTCATCATTTACACTTTGTACTACCTTCTCTCTAAGAGATTGGGCTGCCTTTCTGGGTTCCTGGTATCCTCCAACAGTGTTCAGAATTTGTTTTGTGGAAGTTGCTCAACATTCATAAGATATTTTAATGAATTCGTGTGGGAGAAAGTGGTCTTCCTATCCTATTCCTCCACCATCTTGGGACTGTCCCCTCAAAAATAACCTTTTTCAACAACACAAGAGACAACTTTACACATAGACATCACCAAAGTGTCAATACAAAAATCAAATTGGTTACATTCTTTGTAGCCAAAGTGGAGAAGCTGTATACAGTCCGTGAAAACAAGACCTGGAGCTGACTCTGGCTAAGATCATCAGCTTCTCATAGGAAAATTCAGGCTTAAACTAAATAAAGTAGGGAAAACCACTAAGCCATCCAGGTACCACTGAAATCAAATCTCCTAAGAATATGCAGTGGAGGTAACCAATAGGTATCAGGGATTAGATCTAGTTAGCAGTGTTCCTGAAGAAATATGGACAGAGGTCCATAATACTGTACATGAGGCAGTGAACAAAACAATTCCAAAGAAAAAGAAAAACAAGAAGCAAAATGGTTATCTCAGGAGGTTTTAAAAATAACTGAAGAAAGAAGAGAGATGAAAAGCAAGGGATTGAGGGAAATGTACATCCAACTAAACAAAGAGTTCCAAAGAAGAGCACAGAGGGACAAAAATACCTTCTTCAATGAACAGTGCATAAAACTAGAAGAAAACAGCAGAAAGGGAAACACTATAGATCTCTTTAGGAAAATAATAAATATCAAGGGAACGTTTCACCCCAAGATGGTCACAAGTAAAGATAGAGACCAAGTAGACACTGAAGAGTTCATGAAGTGATGGACAGAATACATGGAAGAACTGTATGAGATGATCCTAATGAACTGGATTTTTATGATGGTGTGGATGGTCACTCAGAACCAGACGTTTTGGAGTGTGAAATCAAGAGGGCCTTAGGAATCACTGCTGTTATTAAAGTTAGTGGATGTGACACAATACCAGTAGAACTAATCAAAACCCTAGAGGATGTTGTCATCATGGTGTTGCATTCAACATGTCAGCAAATCTGGAAGATGCAGCAGTGGCCACAGGAGTGGAAAATGTCAATCATTATCCCAATTCCCAAGAAGGGTAGTAGTAAAGTATGTGCTAACCATCAGGCAATTGCACTCATCTCCCACATAATAAGGTCATGCTTAAAAACTTGCATGCTAGTCTTCAGCATTATACAAACCAAGAATTTCCAGATGTCCAAGATGGATTTAGAAAAGGAAGAGGCAGCAGAGATCAAATTGACAATCTTTGCCGGATCATAGATAAAGAAAGGGCATTGCAAAAGAACATCTAATTCTGTTTCATCGACTATGCTAAAGCCTTTGCCTGTGTGGATCATAACAAACTGTGGAAAGCTCTTAAAAAGAAGGGAATAACAGACCATCTTACCTATGCCCTGAGAAACCTGTATGTGGGTCAAGAAGGGACTATGGGACAACAGATTGGTTCAAGATTGAGAAAGGTGTACAGCATGTCTGTCTGCAGTCACCTTGTTTGTTTAACCTGTATGCTGAACACATCATGAAAAGTGCCACGCTGGATGATTTACAAGCTGGAATCAAGATAGGCAGGAAAAACATCAACAAACAGAAATATGCACATGACACAGTCTAATGTCAGAAACAGAAAAGGAACAAAAGAGCCTCTTGATGAGGGTGAAGGAGGAGAATGAAAGAGCCAGCTTAAAACTTAATATTAAAAAAATAGAAAAACAATAAGATTATGGCCTCTGGCGCCATTACTCAATGGAAAATAAAGGGGAAAAAGGTGAGCGTAATGACAGATTTCCTTTTCTTGGTCTCTAGGATCACTGTGGATATTGATGGAAGCCATGAAATCAGATGATTGTTTCTTGGTAGGAAAGCTATGACAAACCTAGACAGTGTATTGAAAAGCAGAGACATTACTCTGCCAACAATGATCTGCATAATCAAGGCTATGGTCTTCCTACAGGTTATGTAAAGTTGTGAGAGACGGACTGTAAAAAGGCAGAGCACTGAAAAACTGACACCTTGAACTGGGGTGCTGTACAAGACTCCTGAAAGGCCCTTGGACTTCAAGGAGATCAAACCAGTCAATCTTTAGGGAGATGAAACCTGAATACTCATTGGAAGGACTGATGTGAAAGCTGAAATGCCAGTATTTTGGTCCTTTGATGCCAACAGCTGATGCTGTGCTGGGATAGATTGAGGGCAGAAGGAGACAAGAGCATCAGAGGATGAGATGGCTGGGTGGCATCACCGATGCAATGGAAATGTACTTGGGCAAACTCTATAGATGTTGAGGAATGGGGAAGCCTGGTGTGCCACAGTCCATGGGGATGCAAAGAATCGAAGGTGACTGGGTGACTGAACAACAGCAGTGATAGTGAGATATAGAAATGTTATTTTTATATAGCTCCATCTCCTCTTCTGCTTCTTTTGTGTTACCTTTGCTCTCCATCAAAACCTGTACTTCTTTACAGTATGCTTAGTCTTGAACTTCCTCAGTCTCCATTCCAAATAAAGTTAGTCTCTTCTGGGAGAGCTACAGACCTCTGTTCTTAGGGCCTACCTCTCACCCTCTGCAGAATCACTGTGCTACTGCTCCAGAGATGGGAAAAGAACTTTTATTCTTGCAGTGCCATTCCTATACAAGCAAGACTCTAGGCTGGGGGACAGGAGGGGATGTGGCATCACCGGTCTTCTTCATTTTTCTCTCCTAGTGTGGAGTCTCTGCCCTACAGAGAACCTGGAGAAAAATACTATTGAAACCTAGTATCCTTAGCTTACTATGCCTGAGATAGAATATCTGTACTATGGATGTAAGCTGGTGGAGGAAGGGAATCTTTGATCTCTCTTGCCTGTAAATAGCTTCTGCTTAGAACTGGCAAGGTTTAAGTGTGATTAATGTCTTAAAATTTTGGGGAAAAAAAAGCAAGTATTGTGTAATTAGCTATACCAACCTGAAATAAGAGTTTCTGTTGCATCGATCTGGGAAAGTTGGGAGATGGGGAATAGGTCATGGTTCAACTGCCATAGACTCTAGCTGATCTTACCAAGTTTTACTATATTTTCTTGAATAAATGTTTCCCCAGGGCCTTCCCTGGTGTTGCTATGGTTAGGAATCTGCCTACCAATGCAGGGCACACATGTTCGACCTCTGCTCCTGCTCTAGGAAGATCCCACATGCCAGGGAGCAGCTAAGACTGGGTACCACAACTTCTGAGGCCTTGCTCTAGAGCCAGCATACTGCCACTACTGAAGCCTGCAGGCCTAAAGTCAGTGTTCTGCAACAAGAGAAGCCACCGCAATGAGAAGCAAGCACCACATCAAAGAGTACACCCTGTTCGCTGCAACTGCACAAAGACCCAGAGTAACAACAAAGACACAGCAACAAACTTAAAAAATTAAATAAAAATAAATTATTTAAAAAAAAAAGTTTCTCCTTGTGCTTTAGACTTTGAAGCTATTTCTAGATATATTAAATATCTGTTTGTTTGTTTGTTTTAATTTACCAGTTACTGTTGTTTTGCTTATAGAGCAGATCCTTGGAGCTTCTCATGAAGTCACAATTCTAGAAGTTATCTTTAAAATAACTTATTTTTAGAGTGATGAACCTAGGGCTGTTCTGAGCATGAAAATAATAAGGAGATCCCATTCTAGTTTTAATACTTTAAATGTATTATTATAAAGTAATTAGCCTCCAACTAATAAAAATAAATGGAAAAAATAAAATAAATGTATTAATTATTTAACTTAAGTTTTTCCTCACTTATAATATGGGTGATTTGTATACCTCTCTCACAGATGTGGTGAGGATTGAATGTCTATGAAAATAGTGTTATATAAAGCACCTAGCATAGAAGTTATCTCCTGGTAGTCATTTAAGAAATATCACTTCTCTCCCCTTACAGCAAATGACTGTCTCAGGCTGTATAGCTATTTTTGTGACCATCACAGTGCCTGGAATATGGTTTATGTGTGCAATAAATGTTGAACTGGATTTAAGGATGGACAGATGACTGGATGTATGGGTGGGTGGTAAGTGATTTCTAAGGTTCTAATTAATGATTAACCAATATTAAAAACCAGAGGTGATGTTCAAAATATTTTAATGTTACATCCTGAGCAGAATAGAATTGCATCCTGAGCATCAGTTAGAATTGATGTTGGATCTCAAGAATGTCTGCAGAATACACAGAATATAGTAAGAATAAAATATGGGTTCCCTGCTTCAAAAATATTCAAAATTTCAAGATGATGACAGCAGGTCATTAAACCAAGGTTGAGGCCATTCCAAGCATCCAAGAATATGGCCCTGTGTAATTGCACAGAACACATACCCATCAAGTCCATCCTCACTCACTTTTGCCCATGAGTAGGATCCTAGGGAACTCCTCCTGCTATTCCTTAGTTGCTCTGAGAGCCTAAGGGAGGGAGTTCAAATTCAGGGGCTAAGGCAACCTTACATGGAAGAAGACAGATGGCCAAGAGGTGGAACCCAGCTTAAGGCATTGTGTACATACCAAGCATTTGGGAAATATTCATTTACCTTAAAGCTCTATCATAATGCAAAACAAATTTTAAAAAGTGGGATTAAAAAATTCAATTTTAGAAAAGTTAAGATTGCATTACCTAAAGTTTAATAAACCTATACAGTTAGGGTGTCAGGAGTTCCAGAGGTCCTTTGGCAAGTTCCAACTCTGTAGATTTGGTGCCACAATCAGGCATAGCCAGTTTATTGGCACAATTCTGGTAGGGACTTCTAAGTTTATGGCAGGGAGTCCATACATCTTTGATTTAACACACTTGTTATGCATGTTCTGAACTGGAGAATAGAATACTAGGGCCCAAAGACCCATTCAGCCTTCAAGTATGGGGTTGCCTACCATTTCCCTGTCTATGGGGAAGTCTCTGTGTTCTAATTTTCTTATATGATTTTGTTTTAAATTTGTCTTTCTAAATATTTCATAATATCAAAGTGGTAAACTATTAGCATAGTGATTAGATAAACACTTTATATTTCTAAGCTCTCAATAAGTCAAATGTTGATATCATACAATGCTCTAGTGAGTGAAAGTTGGTCATCAATAAAAGTCTCAGTGCAAATAATGGAGCTAGTCTTTTAAAGTCATGTTTTTAAAGTTGTCTCACATTCTGGAGACTGAAGAAATGAATTTTTCCTTAGGTTTCATTTTTTTTTCTTTTTAGGAATGAAGTTTTAAGGCATCTTCTGCATATCAATAACCTCAGATATGCAGATGACACCACCCTTATCACAGAAAGTGAAGAGGAACTAAACAGCCTCTTGATGAAAGTGAAAGAGGAGAGTGAAAAAGTTGGGTTAAAGCTCAACATTCAGAAAACTAAGATCATGGTATCTGGTCCCATCACCTCATGGGAAATAGATGGGGAGACAGTGGAAACAGTGTCAGATTTTATTTTTTGGGCTCCAAAATCACTGCAGATGGTAACTGCAGCCATGGAATTAAAAGACACTCCTTAGAAGGAAAGTGATGACCAACCTAGATAGCATATTTAAAAGCAGAGACATTACTTTGCCAACAAAGGTCCGTCTGGTCAAGGCTATGGTTTTTCCAGTGGTCATGTATGGATATAAGAGTTGGACTGTGAAGAAAGCTGAGCGCCAAAAAATTGATGCTTTTGAGCTGTGGTGTTGGAGAAGACTCTTGAGAGTCCCTTGGACTGCAAGGACATCCAACCAGTCCATCCTAGGGCAGATAAGTCCTGGGTGTTCATTGGGAGGACTGATGCTGAAGCTGAAACTCCAGTACTTTGGCCACCTCATGTGAAGAGTTGAGTCATTGGAAAAGTCCCTGATGCTGGGAGGAATTGGGGGCAGGAGGAGAAGGGGACGACAGAGGATGAGATGGCTGGATGGCATCACCAACTCGATGGGCATGAGTCTGAGTAAACTCTGGGAGCTTGTGATGGACAGGGAGGCCTGGCGTGCTGTGATTCATGGGATCGCAAAGAGTCGGACATGACTGAGCAACTGAACTGACTGACTGACTACATAGCAAGTGTTCCCCTGGTGGCTCAATCGGTAAAGAGCCTACCTGCGATGTGGGAGAGCCAGGTTTGATCCATAGGTTGGGCAGATCTCCTGGAGAAGGTAATGGCAACCCATTCCAGTATTCTTGCCTGGAGAATTCCAGGGACAGAGGAGCCTGATGGGTTATAGTCCATATGGTCCCAAAGAGTCAGACATAACTGACTGAGTGACTAACACTTTCACTTTCAATGCAAAGCAAGAAATGAGCAATCACTGGACAAGTTTAAAAAGTACACAAGGCTTGTCCTTTCAAAACTAGTATCTCCCACCAATTTTTGATATACAATGGAACATCTTGAATCCTAGGCCTAAACCTGTCTCGGTCCCTATATTTTCTTGGTGTCTTATTCCCTTAGGATTTTATTTTCTACTAAAAACTTACTGAAATCATACACTAGGTTCAGTTAAGTGTTACAAGGATATAATCCAGAGAAATGACTAATGGTATGAGCTTTTTGGCATGCAAAATTAACAGCGGGAAAATAGGCTTATTTCCTGAAGTTCCAGAATTATTCCCAAATAGGGTATGTTGTCATTTTCCAAAAAAATAATGTGTTATTTTTCTATAACTCAAAATATCCAATAAGAAATATGCAAAAAAAAAAAAAAAAGAAAGAAATGTGCAAAAGACCTAAGACCACGTGCATCTCAGGAAAGTCTTCATTTCTAATCTCAAACTTACTAAGATTCTACCAAGTGATAGCTATCAGGGCAAAATAAATCTGTCCTCAACAACACGGTTAAGTTTCCATATAAAAAGTTTCAAAAAGCAACAACATCAATGTTGTAAATCAAATATGTGCTGTTCTTAGTCACTCAGTCATGTTTGACTCTTGCAACACCATGAGCTGTATTTCAACCTTAAAAAAGAAGATTGTGTGTAAAATACATAAAATAATGTACATTTTGAGGATGTGGCTAAAAACTCACCATGTCTACTTTACACAATGCTTTGACTAATAACAAGTTATAATTCAGATCATGACTTTATTAATGACAAAAGTGTAAAACATAGAACAGATAAGTGTTATTTCTGATTCCATGTATCTTAACCAATTGAGTTAGTTCTCTTTCTGCAAGGTTTTGCTCCATAGCCCATAGTGATTGTGCAATATGTTTGGCTTATTTATTTATTGTCTATCTCTGCCTAAATTTGGAGTAAAATATAAATTCAATGAGGACAAAGTTTTTTTTTCTTTTTTTAATGCTGTATATCCAGTGCCTGAAACATTCTGACACATAGTAGGTGCTTAACAAACAACTGGTGTATGAAAGAGAATGATTCCAGTATATCAATAGGGAGATACTAAGCACAGGTTCCATTATCATGGAACAACATAAAAGGAGATGAAGAATTGATAGAAATGCCATTACATGGTTCTGTCTATATCTGCTATGTATTTATATGCCTTTATGTGAAACAGCAATGCAGAGTTAATTTCCTTCAATTTCAAATAATGACTAATTAATATTGATAAAGCTATTATATTGTGCAGTACAATAATATCTTGCCTCATTACGTAGGAGACCTGGGTTTGATCCCTGGGTTGGGAAGATCCCTTGGAGAAGGGAAACACTACCCACTCCAGTATTCTCACCTGAAGAATCCTGGTCTGTACAGTCCATGGGGTCTCAAAGAGTCAGACACGACTGAGTGACTTTCACTTTCAAATTTTTTTTAGTTTATTGCTATTTTTGTCTTCTATGAAAATTTACTTTCTTCTTTTCTTTTATATTGGAGCATAATTGGCTAACTATGTTGTGTTAGTTTCAGGTGTACAGCAAAGTGATTCATTTATTCATATATATACATATATGTGTATATATATATTCTTTTTCAAATTCCATTCCCATTTAGATTATTAAAGAGTATTGAGCATAGTTCTCTGTGGCATACAGTAGGTCCTTGTTGGTTATCCATTTTAAATATTGCACTGTGTACACTTCAATCCCAAACATATTTAATTAAACATGCCATTTCTCATAAGTCACTTTAAATCAGTGTTGGAAGTAAACAGAATGTACATTTTACTAATGATAACATATCAATTAGAAAAATATTCATTAGGCACAGTACCAGGCACTTGAAAACAAGTATCTACTTTAAGATTTCTTTTCTCTTGAAAATTAAAAACATTGGAATATATTTTTAAAAATAGTGTTCCCCCAAGAGAACTAGCACATTCTCTTTACTGACAGAAAAAAACAATGTGGATAACTGAACAAGACTGAGTTAAACTAGTTAAAACCAAACATTAGATCTTCTAGAAACCTATGTTCAATTGAGTTGCTAACTAATTTATCTTCTTTGTTTATGGACTATATGAAAAAAGCATTTGGACATTTATAATTACAAAATACACTGTGAAAAAATTCCATTTGCTGATTTTAAATAGCAAATAGTATAGCTATTCTTCTTTTTAAAATATATTTCCTTCAGTAACAATGTCAGCATATTTTATTTTTGTTACATCTTTCTAGCATTATATGAGGATTCATTTGAACATCAGTAGAGAAGAGGCATGGACTATAAAAATACTTGAATAATGGACATTTCGTTTTTCAAAATCATGTAAAGGAGACACATAATAAAGTCAAGATTCTGATAAAATAAATATATGCTTGTAAGTAAAACTTCATAGTAAATGTACAGCTGCAACTGGTACTAATACAGACTTTTTTTTAACACCTAGTATGTATATAAAAATATCAAAACAAACAAACAAACAAAAAAGGCTTTCATGCTGAATTTAAACTTTGGGGTGGAGACACTAAACATTAGTAGGCAAAACAGTACTCAGGAAAATAAAATGTGGTCAGTGTTGTTCAATTAAAAATAAATATTTTCCAATATACATGATATAAAGTTATGAGTCCTTCATGAAAAGATTATTAGAAGACTAATTTAGCAAAGTAATCACTGTTGGTATAAACAGCAGCAGAAGTTTTGCTGAGCAGATCTATTTAAACTTCAGATTAAAGATAAAACACCTGAAGAATGTAAGATAATAAAACACAATGTAAATATGGAAATAAGATAACATTTTATCGTAGACTGGTGAAATCAATGAGACACCTACTACACACTTATTGGTATGGCCAAATACAAATTCTGACAAAATAAATTACTGGCAAAGATGAGGAACAATAGGAACTCTCATTCTTCATTATGGGAAATGCAAAATGATACAGTCACTTTAGAAGCAATTTTTTACATAGCTAAACATTGCCATACCGTATAATCTAGCACTTATGCTCCTAGACAGTTCACCAAATGATATGAAAGCTAATGACCACGCAAAAACATGCACATGCATTATATAACAGTTTAATTACTACTCTATTTCTCTGTCTCACACACACACACAAATTGAAAGCCTCAAAAATGTCCTTTAATAGCTGAATGGATAAACAAGCTATTGTATATCAATATAACAGAATATTATTCAAGAATAAAATGAAATGAGCTATCAAATCACAAGAAGAAATGTATGAAACCTGCATGAATGTTATTAAGTAAAAGAAACTAGTCAGGAAAAGGTTATACACTGCATGATGCCAATTATAGGGCATTCTGTAAAGGGTAAAACTGTGGATTCAATTATAAATATCAGAGGTTTTTCCTTTTGCTTAAGAATAGTTTTATTAGTTTGAATACATTTTGTCAACTCTCCAATTTTCATCTCCTACTTTGACACACAAGTACACTCAGTTGGAGTCTTTGTTGCCCCATAGCCTATATATTGTAATGCTATTGTGTGCATCTTCACACACCTTGAAATAGGGAAGGTTTGGGACTGATTAGAATGAGACTGATTATTCCATGCTGATTTTGTATTGTGCATGTATTGAAATGATATGTTAGTTGATTTTTTTTTTTTTTTTTTTGCCTAGCCTTCAGGGTCTTCTGAACAAATTCTCATGTCATCTACAAACAAAGGCAATTTTACTTCTTTTCCATTTTATTTCTAGTTCTTGTCTAATTACTTTGGCTGGGATTTTGGATACTATATTGAATAGAAGTGGTGGGGAGGGCACTCTTTTCTTGTTCTTATCTTAGAGGAAAAGCTTTTAGATTTGCATCACTGAATATGGTGTTTGATGTATACCTGTCGTCTAAGGATTTTTCACTTCTAGGTTCATTCCTTCTATATTTAATTGGTTGAGAGTTACTATTATGAAAGGGTGTAGAATTTTAACAGATGGCTCTTTCTGCATCTGTTGATGTGATGCTATGATTTCTATCCTTTATTCTGTAAATGCAGTGTATAGCATTTATTGAGATTTGTATGATGAACCATCCTTGCTTCCCAGGGGTTACCCTCACATGATCTCAATGTAGATTCTTTGAATGTGCTTTTGAATTTGGTTTGCCAATATTCTTTTTTTTTTTTTTAAAGTGCATTATTTTATTTTATTTATTTATTTTTTAAATTTTTTTATTAGTTGGAGGCTAATTACTTCACAACATTTCAGTGGGTTTTGTCATACATTGATATGAATCAGCCATAGATTTACACGTATTCCCCATCCCGATCCCGCCTCCCACCTCCCTCTTCACCCGATTCCTCTGGGTCTTCCCAGTGCACCAGGCCTGAGCACTTGTCTCATGCATCCCACCTGGGCTGGTGATCTGTTTCACCATAGATAATATACATGCTGTTCTTTCGAAACATCCCACCCTCACCTTCTCCCACAGGGCTCAAAAGTCTGTTCTGTACTTCTGTGTCTCTTTTTCTGTTTTGCATATAGGGTTATCGTTACCATCTTTCTAAATTCCATATATATGTGTTAGTATGCTGTAATGTTCTTTATCTTTCTGGCTTACTCACTCTGTATAAGGGGCTCCAGTTTCATCCATCTCATTAGGACTGGTTCAAATGAATTCTTTTGACGCTGAGTAATATCCCATGGTGTATAAGTACGCAGCAGCTTTCCTATCCATTCATGGCTGCTGATGGCATCTAAGGTTGCTCCATGTCCTGGCTAATTATAAACAGTGCTGCGATGAACATTGGGGTGCACGTGTCTCCTTCAGATCTGGTTTCCTCAGTGTGTATGCCCAGAAGTGGGATTACTGGGTCATATGGCAGTTCTATTTCCAGTTTTTTAAGAAATCTCCACACTGTTTTCCATAGCGGCTGTACTAGTTTGCATTCCCACCAACAGTGTAAGAGGGTTCCCTTTTCTCCACACCCTCTCCAGCAATTTATTGCTTGTAGACTTTTGGATAGCAGCCATCCTGACTGCGTGTAATGGTACCTCATTGTGGTTTTGATTTGCATTTCTCTGATAATGAGTGATGTTGAGCATCTTTTCATGTGTTTGTTAGCCATCTGTATGTCTTCTTTGGAGAAATGTCTGTTTAGTTCTTTGGCCCATTTTTTGATTGGGTCATTTATTTTTCTGGAATTGAGCTGCAGGAGTTGCTTGTATATTTTTGAGATTGATCCTTTGTCTGTTTCTTCATTTGCTATTATTTTCTCCCAATCTGATGGCTGTCTTTTCACCTTACTTATAGTTTCTTTTGTAGTGCAAAAGCTTTTAAGTTTCATTAGATCCCATTTGTTTAGTTTTGCTTTTATTTCCAATATTCTGGGAGGTGGGTCATAGAGGATCTTGCTGTGATTTATGTCGGAGAGTGTTTTGCCTATGTTCTCCTCTAGGAGTTTTATAGTTTCTGGTCTTACATTTAGATCTGTAATCCATTTTGAGTTTATTTTTGTGTATGGTGTTAGAAAGTGTTCTAGTTTCATTCTTTTACAAGTGGTTGACCAGTTTTCCGAGCACCACTTGTTAAAG
>NC_057419.1:55801777-55804200 GCF_019320065.1 Cervus canadensis
TTTATATTTTGTCCTACCTCCTTTCGAAGACAATGGTCTGCTTTTCTGGGCGCCTGATGACCTCAGCTAGTGATCAGAAGTTGTTTTGTGAGGTTTGCTCTGCATTCAGTTATTCTTTTGATGAATTTGTAGGAGAGAAGGTGGTCTCCCCGTCCTACTCCTCCGCCATCTTGGCTCCTCCTCCTGGTTTGCCAATATTCTTGAGAAAATCTGCATGTACATTTCTTAGGGATATTGTTATGTAATTATTCTTTCTTGTATTGGCCTCACCAGCTAATATGTCAGAGTATGGTTCGGCTCATGAAGCTTTTGACATAATTCTCATCTTCAATTTTCAGGAAGTGTTATCATCAATTTTTGTTGAGTAGAATTCATTAATTCTAATAAATGTTTAGTAGAATGCACTAATGAAGCTGCCTAGTCCTGGGCTTTCATGTGTGTGTGTAAGGGTGGGTGTGGAATTTTCATTATGGACTCAATTTCCTTACTAGAATTAAATCTGAACATATGTTCTTTTTTTTTTTTTTCTTCATGATTTCAGTCTTGGTAGATTTTATGTTTATATCACTATATCATTTTCTTCTAGGCTATTAAAGCTTTTGGCATTTTAAAAATTCATATTGGGCTTCCCTGGTAGCTCAGCTGGTAAAGAATCCACTATAGGGGGAGGAGCTAAGATGGGGGAGGAATAGGACGGGGAGACCACTTTCTCCCCCACAAATTCATCGAAAGATCATTTGAATGCTGAGCAAACTCCACAAAACAATTTCTGATCGCTAGCAGAGGACATCAGACACCAAGAAAAGCAGCCCATCGTTTTTGAAAGGAGAGAGAAGAAATCCAACTCCACCCACCAGAACACCAATGCAAGCTTCCCTAACCAGCAAACCTCTACAAGACAAATGTCCAGCCCCACCCACTGGGAGAAACCTCCACAATAAAAAGGAACCACAGACTACCAGAATACAGAAAGGCCACCCCAAACACAACAATCTAAATAAGATGAAAAGGCAGAGAAATACCCAGCAGGTAAAGGAACATGAAAAATGCCCACCAAGCCAAACAAAAAGGAGGAGATAGGAAATCTACCTGAAAAAGAATTTAGAATAATGATAATAAAAAAGATCCAAAATATTGAAAACAAAATAGAGTTACAGATAAATAGCTTGGAGACAAGGATTGTGAAGATGCAAGAAATGTTTAAAAAGACCTAGAAGAAATAAACAAGAGTCAATTAAAAATGATTAATGCAATAAATGAGATAAAAATCACTCTGGAGGGAACCAACAGTAGAATAACGGAGGCAGAAGATAGGATACGTGAAGTAGAAGATAAAGTGGTGGAAATAAATGAAGCAGAGAGGAAAAAAAGAAAAAAAAAGAATCAAATGCGGACAACCTCTGGGACGTCTGGGACAATGTGAAATGCCCCAACATTCAAATCATAAGAGTCCCAGAAGAATAAGACAAAAAGAAAGGCCATGAGAAAATACTCGAGGAGATAATAGCTGAAAACTTCCCCAAAATAGGGAAGGAAATAGTTACACAGGTCCAAGAAACCCAGAGAGTCCCAAACAGGATAAACCCAAGGCAAAACACTGCAAGACACATATTAATCAAATTAACAAAGATCAAACACAAAGAACAAATATTAAAAGCAGCAAGGGAGAAACAACAAATAACACACAAGGGGATTCCCATAAGGATAATAGCTGATCTTTCAATAGAAACTCTTCAGGCCAGAAGGGAATGGCAGGACATACTTAAAGTAATGAAAGAGAATAACCTACAACTCAGATTACTGTACCCAGCAAGAATCTCATTCAGATATGAAGGAGAATTCAAAAGCTTTACAGACAAGCCAAAGCTGAGAGAATTCAGCACCACCAAACCAGCTCTTCAACAAATGCTAAAGGATTTTCTCTAGACAGGAAACACAGAAAGGTTGTATAAACGTGAAACCAAAACAACAAAGTAAATGGCAATGGGACCATACCTATCAATAATTACCTTAAATGTAAATGGGTTGAATGCCCCAACCAAAAGGCAAATACTGGCTGAATGGATACAAAAACAAGACCCCTATATATGCTGTCTACAAGAGACCCACCTCAAAACAAGGGACACACACCGACTGAAAGTGAAGGGCTGGAAAAAAATATTTCATGCAAATGGAGACCTAAAGAAAGCAAGAGTGGCAATACTCATATCAGATGAAATAGACTTTCAAATAAAGGCTGTGAAAAGAGACAAAGAAGGACACTACATAATGATCAAAGGATCAATTCAAGAAGAAGATAGAACAATTATAAATATATATGCACCCAACATAGAAGCACCACAATATGTAAGGCAAATGCTAACAAGAATGAAAGGGGAAATTAACAATAACACAATAATAGTGGGAGACTTTAATACCCCACT
>NC_057419.1:55804300-55869736 GCF_019320065.1 Cervus canadensis
CCATCAGCAGATGAATGGATAAGGAAGCTGTGGTACATATACACAATGGAATATTACTCAGCCATTAAAAAGAATTCATTTGAATTAGTTCTAATGAGATGGATGAAACTGGAGCCTATTATACAGGGTGAAGTAAGCCAGAAAGATAAACACCAATACAGTATACTAATACATATGTATGAAATTTAAAAAGATGGTAACAATAACCCTACATACAAAACAGAAAAAGAGACACAGATGTACAGAACAGACTTATGGACTCTGTGGGAGAAGGCGAAGGTGGGATGTTCTGAGAGAATAGCATTGAAACAAGTATACCAACAAAGATGAAACAGATCACCAGCCCAGGTTGGATGCGTGAGACAAGTGCTCAGGGCTGGTGCACTGGGAAGACCCAGAGGGATGGAATGGATAGGGAGGCAGGAGGGGGTTCGGGATGGGGAACACATGTAAATCCATGGCTGATTCATGTCAATGTATGGCAAAAAACACTACAGTATTGTAAAGTAATTAGCCCTCAACTAATAAAAATACATGGAAAAATTATTTCTTTAATTAAAAAAAAAAAAGATTCCACTGTAATGCAGGAGACCTCAATTTGTTCAATTCTTGAGACTGGATGGTCCCCTGGAGAAGGAATAGGCTACCCCTCCAGTATTCTTGGTCTTCCCTAGTGGCTCAGACAGTAAAGAGTCCACCTGCAGTGTGGGAGACCTGAGTTTGATCCCTGGGTCTGGCAGATCCCCTGGAGGAGGGCATGGCAATGTACTCCAGTATTCATGACTGGAGAATCCCCAAGGACAGAGGAACCTGGTGGGCTGCAGTTGATGTTGACACAAAGATTTGGACACAACTGACTGACAAAGCATGCGCACATTGTTCATCTCACTATACTATGGTCCTTTGTACTTATGCATTATCAAATTATTGCTTCTTCTTTCATTTTTGAATTTATTTATTCACATTATCTCTCTTATTAGTCAATCTAGCTGAGAGTTTATCAATTTTGCTTATTTTTATGAGAAACAAAATATTTTGCTTCACTGAATTTTCTATTGATTTTCTAGTCTGTAATTCATTTACTTCTGTCTTGAACATAAAAATGTATGCATACTCAGTCATATCTGACTCTCTGCAACCCAGTGGACTGTAGCCCCCCAGGCTCCTTTGTACCTGGAATTTTTCATGTAAGAATACTGGAGTGGGTTGCCATTTTCTACTTCAGGGGATCTTCCTAACCCTGGGATCAAACCTGTGTCTCTTGAGTCTTCTTAATTGACAGGTGAATTCTTTACCACAGAGCCACCTGGGAAACCCTGGAACAAAGTGTACTATGAAGGAAATGTGTATGGTATAATACAACAGAGGAACGACAAGATAAACCTACTTAAATGAGGAAATAAGAGAAAAGAGAAAACCTATTTTAGGAAGAAACATTTTCTTTTTCTTTTTTTTTTTTTAGGAAGAAACATTTTCATCACGATCTGAGGGCTAAGCAGCTATCCACCAGCAGAAAAGTGAAAGTGTTAGTCATTCAGTTGTGTCCCATTCTTTGGGACCCAGTGGACTATAGCCAGCCAGACCCCTCTGTCCATGGAATTCTCCAGGCAAGAACACTGGAGTTGGTTGCCATGCCCTCCTCCAGGTGATTACCTGTATGTCTTCTTTGAATACACACTTGTCCAAAATACAACCCAGAGAAGACCATCTGTACTCCTTCTGGACATTTGAAACTGCCTAATGGAGATTTCAGGAACTGGATTCCTGAACAAGATTCAGGAATAGGATTCCTTACAATTTCCTCAATCTCATGGATATGCTTTAGTCATGGTCAGTATGTTTTCACATTGGACTGAAGCCTTCCCTTGCAGACAGGCTACTGGCTCTTCTGTGGCTAATGTCCTTTTGGAAAAGATAAAACCTATCTGGGGAATTCCTCTCAAATTTCATAATGATCCAGAAACCTATTTATTGCTTGATTACTTTGGCTAGTTTTACAACACTTTCACTGAACTCAACTGCCTCAGTCCTCTGATTTAGTCAAACACACGAATGACATTTATTAAGATTCAGTTGGCAAAATTTGTTGAGCCCCTCCAATTGCCTTTGAGAAAAGCATTGCTGTTGATCTTGTTGAATAACATATTCACCCCTTTTGGAACACATAATCTCTTGCCCTTTGAGATTGTCAAATGATAGCTGCTTGTCTCTTGCTGCTTTTGACCCACAACTGATAAAAGGAAAGGTGCTGTGATATTTCAACACATCTTGCAAACTGGAGATTTCCTCTATTGGAAGAAACACTTCCAGAAGGACCCTCTTCAATGTTGCTGGAAAGGTTCCTATCAGTGACTGCTAACCAACCCTTGTGCCACCAAGCTCCAGGAAATAGTCTCTTGGATTTGCATGGCACACCTAAAGAAAGAACCAATCCTGACTGGACTTGCACATCATCTGGTAATCTGAACGTAAAGATTTTCTGAAATTGAAGAAGATGGTATCTGATAAGACAGCTTTCCCAAGATACTCAGATTAGGTCTGCTGAAAGTGTATCTGGCAAACCTCTGATGGTAGCACAATGCTAAGATTGTCTCCAATGACTATGATCTTCATAACATGAACTTTAGATAAAAAGTACCTGAGATTTCTCCCTCTTACTTCTTCTTGTTACTCTAATGTGGCTTCATTATGCTTGAAAACTGTGGACTATCACTCTAACATGGGATACTACACCCAGGAAAGGTCCTTCCTGCACTGGGAGTGGGGGCAAAAAGCTGTTGAAAATGGAAAAACCTGGATCTTGATCAGTTATGATTTCAGAGAAAGATCTTGATCAAAGGGGAGAAGTGTAAAAATTAAGAGAAACTTCAGTTAAAATAGAATTGGGAAGCCAGAAGGAGAGGTTTCAGAAATGATAGGAAAACAGGAAGAAGAAAGACTTCCTCTTCTTGCCTGGCAAGATCTCAGTCAATGAGAGACTTTCAGGATTCAGCCAATGAAAAGCCACCACCCTTCAAACCCTCAGCCTCTCATGCACACATTGCTTAGTGTAGCCTTCCTAACCTTCCTTTCTTTAAGAGAAAGTTATCTTCCCCCTCTCAGGGAGACTTGCATGTGGCTCACCATGGTTGCAGACCCTGAATGGCAATTCTTTGTAGATCTAGAATAAACTTATTTTTGTTGGAGCAATATGTAACAGTCTGTTTTAGGTCAACACAATCTTAACACTAGTCTGGATAAATCTACACTAGTTTTGTGTCCTCTCAGTACTAGTATTCTAGGTCTGGCAGCCTTCCTTTGTCTCTGTGAAGGAAAGCAAAAACAAAACAAACAAAAACCACAGTAAGTTGGCTTGAATGCACCTTAAAATCATGCAGATTTTCCTCTTGCCTAAAGTTACAAACAATGTGTGATGCACATAGAAGGAACACCAGAGGTGGGAAGAGAAGCATGGAATTATGAGAGAATATTGGAAGAGTGCCCATAAAAGGTTATGAGTCTCCCCAACCAAGGATGAGGAATGGAAAGTGGGTCCTCTCCTTACATCCACTCAAGCAAGCAAGAAGGTGTTCAATCCCCCTCACTAGAGCTTCAAGTGTGCCCCCTCTCCACCATAAACTAGAAGGTACTCAGACATGGTGGCAGGAACCCCAGGGCCAGGTGCATTTGCCCCACCCTACAGCTTGAGCCCCAACTAGGACACACCCCCACTGATTTAGACCTCACCATCACCATGGTAGCCATTGTTAGATCTGCATCCTGTTTTCCCAGGAGATGCCACAGGCCTCTCAGAGAGTTCAAGACTAAAGTCAGAGAGCCCTTGGCCCTAACCCATGAACCTCCAAGAGAGAGGTTCCTGCCTCTAGCCCAAGCCCCTTTCCCCCACTTCCAAATTCAGAGGGACAAAATTCCCTTATTCTCTGGGAAATGAGAGCAAGGGTGGCCTCATGAATGTGGCAGGTGAGGCCACCCACATGGAGCTGGCTGAGTCTGTCTTCTGTTAGGTTGGGCAGAAACATCTGGCATCTTTGGGAGGCGGAGTTCCACCCTTAGCCCTAGATGGGGGAAACATCCGAGGGAATGTGATCCACAAGGTCACTGCTTCTGGTGCCAAGGGAAAGGTGCCCACAAAGGTCATTGCTAAGAGTGTGCAAGTCTCGCTCAAGTGGTTGAGCGTGAAGAATGTGTATGTCTTCATCAGTAGGCAGGATAACCAGGAAGATGTGTTCATTTACTAGACGTCCATCACTTGGAACAACCCTGGCAAGTACCAACTCATCGTGGGTGATGCCAAAAGGGTGGAGTTCAACGTGGTGCAGGGCAATCAGTGTACAGAGGGCGCAAACATGAGCAGGCCAGCGGGTTAGCCTCAGTGAAGGGAAGCTGGTACACTGCCAACTGACCCCAATTTCAATGGGGCTTTTACATCCACCACTGTGTGCTGCCACAAGGCAGTTACAAGGGCACCAAGGACAATGTTGATGAATAGGAGGGCAGCGGTGAAGGATTCATCACTGCCCAGGGTGTCAGAAGCAATCTGCCTGGGCACCCCCAAGACCAATGACTGAAGCGCTTCCCACCCTTTTGTATGGCCCCAGCTGTCACCCGCCACCCATTGATCCCGTCTATAACCTGCTGCCCCCAATCTGACCACCTGTCTGGGTCTGCCCTCACCGCAAGGCTGGAGGGCCATTCTCAGAAAGTCTGAGCCCAGCTACCTGCTGAGTGGCCCTAGGGTCCTGGACAACACTCCTGGTCCAAAACAGTCACCAGGCATCTCTGAGGAGCTGGAGACTTCACAGGGAGAGCGGATGCAAGCCAGCAGCAATTCACAACAAACAACCCCTCCAGGACTTTGATAACGCCACCTGAATAACCCGCATTGCCACTTACATCAAGGGCCAAGGGCCAGGAGCCCTAGGGAGGAGAGGGTAAGATCAAGAAGAGCCCCGCTGAAATACCTGCTTCTATCGCTGTGGCCAAGAAACAAGTTTCTCAGGAGAACCTTTTGGTCATGGATGCGCCCTCTGCCGCCTGGACCGAGTAATAGTTCGGCTTCCTCACCAATGACTCCCTAGCCTGGGCTACAGGTGATGTCCCCTTGAGGAAATGACGCCCTTGGTTGCAGCTCAGTCCAAACATCCACGTTGACTGTTAGATTTGGACCCTGAAAAATACACATGCTCTTTATCCAGGGTGTGAAGATAAATTACAAGATCTGTGTACCTTTAAATTCTCTCATACCATCTGCTTTAGTAGTTCCTGTACACACACACTCACCCACATACAAACACACTCACACACACTTCTGAATCTATTCTTTTTAAAGATCTAGCCAAAACTACAGCTATTATTCTGCACCCCCAGGTGAATTAGATGAAGTAAATTTAAAAATTGTGTTTTTTTCCTATTTTTAATACAAAAAATGAATATTACCTCAGACTAAAGATCTGACATTGCTGTTGTGATATTACTCACCTGAGTGGTCATTTTCTCAATAAAATATTTTCTGTTGCTTTCATCTGTTATCACTGTTGTCTGAAATTTTTTAAAGCCTACTAGCCCATAATTTTACTGAGACCTTCCTTTCAATGTTTTCTTAGAATGAGTTTTAGCAACGATCATGCATATTGATCTCTTTACAAGTTATGAATTTAAGATGAATTCTGGACTTGCAGGTTGAAATTCTAAGGGTATTCTAAAGGGTAAGAATGCATAACACAGAAGTACCCCAAACTCTTTTGTTTTCATCTTCTTCCCCCTGCACTGGAAATGTAGCAATAAATTCCCAGTGTGTGCACAGGTACCCACACTGACTGATTATATAGTACTTCATGAGGCAAAAAGAAGAAAAACTGAGCAAAACATCATGACAAGTAAAAAATGTGTCTCCCTGCAAGCAGAATTCACCTCTTTTGTATTTTCTTTCTTTTAATGGACACAATTTAATACAATTTAAGTAAATAAATAAAGTGCGCATGAGGGGCTAGGGTGGTGAAAAATGGAGAGATGCTCATCAAAGGGTACAAAATTTCAGGTGTAAGATGAGTGAGTTCTGAAGACCTAATGTACAGTATGGAGACTATAGTTAAGAGTAAGTTATTGTATACTTGAAAATTGCCATGAGAGTAGAGCATGAACATTCTCACCATGACAACAAAAAACAAAATGCTAATTATATGAGGTGAATTCAGTTCAGGTCAGTCACTCAGTCATGTCCAACTCTTTGTGACCCCAGGGACCAAAGCACACCAGGCCTCTGTGTCCATCACCAACTCCTGGAGTTTACCCAAACTCATGTCCATTGAATTGGTGATGCCATCCAACCATCTCATCCTCTGTCATCCCCTTCTCCTCCTGCCTTCAATCTTTCCTAGCATCAGGGTCTTTTCAAATGAGTCAGCTCTTCATATCACGTGGCCACAGTATTGGAGTTTCAGCTTTGACATCAGTCCTTCCAATGAAAACTCAGGACTGATCTCCTTTAGGATGGGCTGGTTGGATCTACTTGCAGTCCAAGGGCCTCTCAAGAGTCTTCTCCAACACCACAATTCAAAAGCACCAATTCTTTGACACTTAGCTTCCTTTATAATCCAACTCTCACATCCATACATGACTACTGGAAAAACCATAGCCTTAACTAGACAGACCTTTGTTGACAAAATAATGTTTCTGCTTTTTAATATGCTGTCAAGGTAGGTCATAAGTTTCCTTCTAAGGAGTAAGCGTCTTTTAATTTCATGGGTGCAATCACCATCTGCAGTGATTTTGGAACCCTAAAAAATAAAATCAGTCACTGTTTCCACTGTTTCTCCATCTATTTGCCATGAGGTGATAGGACTACATGTTATGATCTTAGTTTTCTGAATTTTGAGAAATCTACTACTGTGGGCAAGAATCCGTTAGAAGAAATGGAGTAGCCATCATAGACAACAAAAGAGTCTGAAATGCAGTACTTGGATGCAGTCTCAAAAATGACAAAATGATCTCTGTTTGTTTCCAAGGCAAACCATTCAATATCATGGTAATCCAAGTCTATGCCCCAACCAGTAATGCTGAAGAAGTTGAATGGTTCTATGAAGACCTACAAGACCTTTTAAAACTAACACTCAAAAAAGATGTGCTTTTCATTATAAGGGACTGGAATGCAAAAGTAGGAAGTCAAGAAACACCTGGAGTAACAGGCAAATTTGACCTCGGAGTACAGAATGAAGCAGGGCAAAAGCTAATAGAGTTTTGCCAAGAGAATGCACTAGTAATAGCAACCACCCTCTTCCAACAACACAAGAGAAGACTCTACACATGGACATCACCAGATGGTCAAAATCAAAATCAGACAAAGGTGGAAGTCAGGAGGAGAAGGGAACAACAGAGAATGAGATGGTTGGATGCCATCACACACTCAATGGACATGAGTTTTAGCAAGCTCTGGAATTTGTTGATGGACAGAGAGGCCTGGTATGCTGCAGTCCATGGATTCACAAAGAGTTGAACATGACAAGAGAGACTGAACTGACTGACCTTAGAGCATATATATTTAATAAGATCAAGGATTTTTTTTAAGGCTGTAACTCCAGTGACTGAAACACTCTGACAAACAGCAGGTGCTTAACAAATATCTGGTGTATGAAAGAGAATGATTCCAGTATATGAGTAGAGAGATAAAAAGCACAGGTTCTATTATCATGGAGCAACATAAAAGGAGATGAATGATTGATAGAAATGCCATTATGTTTCTATCTATCTGTATATGTATTTTATGCCTTTATATGAAAGAGCAATGCTGAGTTAATTTCCTTCAATTTCAAATGAAAACTAATATTTATATTGATAAAACTATTATACTGTGAAGTACAATAATATTTTGCCTCATTATAAATGGTTTTTTAGTTTATTGCTATTTTGTCTTCTTTGACAATTTATTATGTTTTATAAATATTTTCTTCTGTGTTGGAGTATAATTGGTTAGCAATGATGTGTTAGTTTCAGGTGTACAGGAAAGTGATTCATTTTATATATATATATTCTTTTTCAATTTTGATTTCCATTTAGGTTATTACAGGGTATTCACCAGCATTACCAGTTGTGTGCAGTAGGTCCTTGTTGATTATTAATTTTAAATACAGCAGTGAGTACAATCCCAAACCTAGTTAATTTAATATATTTTTTAAGTAGTCTCTTTAAATCAGTGTTGGAAGTAAACATCATGTACATTTTTACTAATGATAACTTATTAATTGGAAAAATACCTATTAAGCACAGTACCAGACACTTAAAAACAAAATATTGATTAAAATGGTGTCCCCCCAAGAGAACTAACAAATTCTCTTTACTGACAGAAAAACAAGGATGTTGATAACTGAAGCATATCAAACCTCTGAGTAAAACTAGCTAAAAATGAACATAAATCGAAGTTTGATTGAGGCACTTGCTAATTTATCTTCTCTGTTATAGGCTATTTTAAGAGTATTTGGACTTTCATAGTGACAGAATTACTGATAGAAAATTAATTTTGCTAGAAAATAGTTTAGTCACTGCTCTTTATAAAATATATTTCATTACAACTGGTCCCTTTTTCTATCATTATATAAGTGGAATCTTTTGAATCTCAGTAAAGAAGAGGCACAGACTATAAAATACTTGAATAATGAACATTTAGTTTTTCTATATATGGACAACACCAAATGGCCAACACCGAAATCAGATTGATTATATTCTTTGCAGCCAAAGGTGGAGAAGCTCTATACAGTCAGCAAAAACAAGACCAGGAGCAGACTGTGGCTTAGATCATGAATGCCTTATTGCCAAATTCAGACTTAAAGTGAAGAAAGTGGGGAAAACCACTAAACCATTTGGGTATGACCTAAATCAAATCCCTTATGATTATGCAGTGGAAATGAGAAGTAGATTTAAGGGACTAAATCTGATAGACAGAGTCCCTGATGAACTATGGACAGAGGTTCATGACATTGTACAGGAGACAGGGACCAAGACCAACCCAAAGAAAAAGGAAATGCAAAAAAGCAAAATGGCTGTCTGAGGAGGCCTTACAAATAGCTGTGAAAAGAAGAGAAGCAAAAAGCAAAGGAGAATAGAAAAGATATACCCATTTGAATGCAGAGTTCCAAAGAATAGCACGGAGAGATAAGAAAGCTTTCCTCAGCAGTCAATGCAAAGAAATAGAGGAAAATAATAGAATGGGAAAGACTAGAGATCTCTTCAAGAAAATTAGCAATGCGAAGGGAACATTTCATGCAAAGTTGGGCTCAATAAAGGACAGAAATGGTATGGACTTAACAGAAGCAGAAGATAATAAGAAGAGGTGGCAAGAATACACAGAAGAACTATACAAAAAATATCTTTATGAACCAGTTAATCACGATGGTGTGATCACTCACCTAGGGCCAGATATCCTGGAATGTGAAGTCAAGTGGGCCTTAGGAAGCATCACTACAAACAAAGCTAGTGGAGGTGATGTAATTACAGTTGAGCTATTTAAAATCCTGAAAGATGATGCTGTGAAAGTGCTGCACTCAATATGCCAGCAAAGTTGGAAAACTCAGCAGTGGCCACAGGACTGGAAAAGGTCAGCTTTCATTCCAGTCCCAAAGAAAGCAATGCCAAAGAATGCTCAAACTACCGCACAATTGCACTCATCTCATGCGCTAGTAATGCTCAAATTTCTCCAAACCAGGCTTCAGCAATATGTGCACTGTGAACTTCCAGATGTTCAAGCTGGTTTTAGAAAAGGCAGAGGAACCAGGGACCAAATTGTCAACATCTGCTGGATCATCGAAAAAGCAAGAGAGTTCCAGAAAAACATCTATTTCTTCTTTATTGACTATGCCAAAACCTTTGACTGTGTGGATCACAATAAACTGTGGAAAATTCTTCAAGAGATGGGAATATCAAACAACCTGACCTGCCTCTTGAGAAATCTGTATGCAGGTCAGGAAGGAACAGTTAGAACTGGACATAGAACAACAGACTGGTTCCAAATAGGAAACGGAGTACATCAAGGCTATATATTGTCACCCTGCTTATTTAACTTATATGCAGGGTACATCATGACAAACGCTGGGCTGGAGGAAGCACAAGCAGGAATCAAGATTGCTGCGAGAAATATCAATAACCTCAGACATGCAGATGACGCCACCCTTATGGCAGAAAGTGAAGAGGAACTGAAGAGCCTCTTGATGAAAGTGAAAGAGGAGAGTGAAAACGTTGCCTTAAAGCTCAACATTCTGAAAACTAAAATCATGGCATCCAGTTCCATCACTTCATGGCAATTAGATTGTGAAACAGAGGCTGACATTATTTTTTGGGTCTCCAAAATCAGTGCAGATGGTGATTGTAGCCATGAAATTAAAAGATGCTTACTCCTTGGAAGGAAAGTTATGACCAACCTAGACAACATATTGAAAAGCAGAGACATTACTTTGCCAACAAAGGTCTGTCTTGTCAAGGCTATGGTTTTTCCAGTAGTCATGTATGGATGTGAGACTTGGACTCTAAAGAAAGCTGAGCACCGAAGAATTGATGCTTTTGAACTCTGGTGTTGGACAAAACTTTTGAGAGTCACTTCGACTGCGAGGAGATCCAACCAGTCCATCCTAAAGGAGATCAGTCCTGGGTATTCATTGGAAGGACTGATGTTGAAGCTGAAACTCCAATACTTTGGCCACCTGATGTGAAGAGCTGACTCATTGGAAAAGACCCTGATGCTGGGAAAGATTGAGGGCAGGAGGAGAAAGGCATGACAGAGGATGAGATGGTAGGATGGCATCACTGACTCAATAGACATGAGTTTGGGTAGGCTCTGGGAGTTGGTGATGGACAGGGAGGCCTGGCATGCTGCAGTTCATGGGGTTGCAAAGACTCAGACACGACTTAGTGACTGAACTGACTGATTGACTGACTGAGTTTTTCAAAATCATGTAAAGGAGACACATAATAAAGTCAAGAGTGTGAGGAAATATATATGTGCTTATAAGTAAACTGCAGAGTAAATGTACAGCTGCAACTGATACTAATACAGATTTGATTAAAACCTAATAAGTGAATAAGAAAATGTAAAATGAAGAGACATTCATGCTGAAATTAAACTTTTGTGTGGGACACTAAACATTAGTGGACAAAGCAATACTCACGGAAAAAAAAATGTGGTTAGTGTCATTCAATTGAAAATAAATATTTTCCAATATCCAATATCATGGTCTAAAGTTATGAGCCCTTAATGAAAAAATATTAGAGGATTAATTTAGCAAAGTATTAATTGATGGCATTATGAGCAGAGGAAGTTTTGCTGAGCAGAATATCTGTTTGAACCTCAGATTAAAAATAAAACAAATGGGGAATTTATGGTAATAAAATACAAGGGAAATAGTACAATAGAAATATGGAAATGGCTTTTGAAAGTAGAGTGGTGAAATCAATGAGACACCACTGCACACTTAGTGGAATGGCGAAACACAGAAATCTGATGATTATCAAAAATTGGCAAAGAAGAAGACCAACAGGAACTCTCATTCGTTGTTATGGGGAATGGAAAAGGATAGTCACTTTGGAAGCAATTTCTCACATAGTTAAATATTATCATACTGTATGATCTAGCAATTATGATCCTAGATCAGCAAATGATTTGAAAGCTAATGCCCACCCAAAAACATGCACAAGTATTATCATTTCAGGTCAGTTGCTCAGTGGTGTCTGACTCTTTGCAACCTATTGGACTGTAGCACTCCAGGCTTCTCTATCCATCACCAACTCCCAGAGCTTGCTCAAACTCATGTCCATTGAGTTGGTGATATCATCCAACTATCTTGTCTTCTGTCATCTCCTTCTCCTCCTGTCTTCAATCTTTCCAAACATCAGGAACTTTTCTAAGGAGTCAGTTCTTCACATCAGGTGGCCAAAGTATTGGAGTCTCTGCTTCAGCATCAGTCCTTCCAATGAATACACAATATTTCATTTCCTTTAGGATTGACTGGTTTGATCTCCTTGTTGTCCAAGAGACTCCCAAGAGTCTTCTCCAACACCACAGTTCAAAAGCATCAATTCTTTGGTACTCAGATTTCCATATAGTCTAACTCTCACATTCATACATTACTACTGGATAAACCACAGCTTTGACTAGACGGACTTTGTTGGTAACATAATGTCTCTGCTTTTTAGTATGCTGTCTATGTTGCTCATTACTTTTCTTCCAAGGAGCAAACACCTTTTAATTTCATGGCTGCAGTCACCATCTGCATTGATTTTGGAGCCCCGAAAAATAAAGTCTGTCACTTTTTCCATTGTTTCCCCACCTATTTGCCATCAAGTGATGAGGCGAGATGCCATAATCTTAGTTTTCTGAATGTTGAGTTTTAAGTCAACTTTTTCACTTTCCTCTTTCACTTTCATCAAGAGGCTCTTTAGTTCTTCTTTGCTTTCTTCCAGAAGTGTGGTGTCATCTGCATATCTGAGGTTATTGATACTTCTCCTGGAAATCTTGATTCCAGCTTGTGCTTCATCCAATCCAACATTTCTCATCATGTACTCTGCTGCTGCTGCTAAATCACGTCAGTGTGTCCAACTCTGTGTGACCCCATAGACAGCAGCCCACCAGGCTCCCAGCCCTGGGATTCTCCAGGCAAGAATACTGGAGTGGGCTGCCATTTCCTTTTCCAGTGCATGAAAGTGAAAAGTGAAAGTGAAGTCGCTCAGTTGAGTCCGACTCTTCACTACCCCATGGACTGTAGCCTACCAGGCTCCTCCGTCCATGGGATTTTCCAGGCAAGAGTACTGGAATGGGGTGCCATTGCCTTCTCCATCATGTACTCTACATATAAGCTAAATAATCAGGGTGACAGCATATAACCTTGATGTACTCCTTTCCCAATTTGGAACCAGTCTGTTGTTCCATGTCCGGTTCTAACTACTGCTTCTTAATCTGCATACAGATTTCTCAGGAGGCAGATCTGGAAAAACCACATCTTTGACTAGATGGGACTTTATTGTCAAAGTAATGTCTCTGCTTTTTAATATACACTGTCTAGGTTGGTCATAGCTTTTTTTCCAAGGAGCAAGTGTCTTTTAATTTCATTGCTTTAGTCACCATTTGCAGTAATTTTGGAGCCCAAGAAAATAAACTCTGCAATTGTTCCCATTGTTTCTCAATCTATTTGCTGTGAAATGATGGGACTGGATGCCATGAACTTCGTTTTTGGAATGCTGATTTTTAAGCCAATATTTTCACTCTCCTCTTCACTTTCATCTGGAGGCTCTTTAGCTCTTCTTCACATTCTGCTGTAAGTGTGGTATCATTTGCATATCTGAGATTATTGATATTTCCCAAGAAATCTTGCTTTCAGCTTGTGTTTCATCCATCCTGGCATTTTACATGATGTATTTGGCTTATAAGTTAAATAAACAGGGTGACAAAATACAGACTTGATATCCTCCTTTCCTAATTTGGAATCAGTCTGTTGTTTCATGTCTGATTTTAACTGTTGCTTCTTGACCTGCATACAGACTTCTAAGGACACAGGTAAGGTGATCTGATATTCCCATCACGTTAAGAATTTTCCACAGTTCGTTGTGATCCACACAGTCAAAGGCTTTGACATAGTCAATAAAGTACAAATAGATGTTTTTCTGAAACTCTTTTTTTTTTTTTTCTATGTTCCAACCAATGTTGACAATTTGATCTCTGGTTGCTCTGCCCTTTGTAAATCCAGCTTGAACATCTGGAAGTTTTTGGGTCATGTACTGTTGAAGCCTGGCTTGGAGAATTTTGAACATTACCTTGCTAGCATGTTAGATGAGTGCAATTGTGCAGTAGTTTGAACATTCTTTGGCTTTGCCTTTCTTTGGGATTGGAATGAAAACTGACATTTTCCTGTCCTGTGGCCACTGCTGAGTTTTCTAGATGTGCTGGTATATTGAGTGCAGCATGTTCCCAGCATCATCTTTTAGATTTTGAAATAGCTCAACTGGAATTCATCATCTCCATTAGCTTTTTCATAGTAATAAGTCCTAAGGACCACTTGACTTTGGACTCCAGGATAATGGGCTCTAGGTGAATGATCACACCATCATAGTTATCTGGATCATGAAGATCTTTTTTTGTATAGTTCTTCAGTGTATTCTTTCCACCTCTTCTTGGTATATTCTCCTACTGTTGGGTCCATATGATTTCTTTCATTTATTTTGCCCATCTTTGCATGAAATGTTCCCTTGGCATCTCTAATTTTCTTGAAGAAATATCTAGTCTTTCCCATTCTATTGTTTTCCTCTATTTCTTTGCATTGATCACTGAGGTAGGCTTTCTTATCGCTCCTTGCTATTCTTGATACTTTGCATTCAGGTGGGTGTATCTTTCCTCCCCGCTACCCCCACACCCTTTAGCTTCTCTTCTTCTGTCAGCTATTTGTAAAGCTTCCTCAGACAACCATTTTGCCTTTGTGTTTCTTTTTCTTGGGAATGGTCTTGATCACTGCCTCCTATTTAATGTCACGAACCTCTGTCCATAGTTCTTCAGGCACTCTGTTTATCAGATCTAATCCCTTGAATATGTTTGTCACTTCCACTGTATAATCGTAAGGGATTTGATTTAGATCACACATGAATGGTCTAGTGGTTTTCCCTACTTTCTTCAATTGAAGTCTGAATCTTGCATTAAGGAGTTCATGATCTGAGCCACAGTCAGCTCCCAGTCTTGGTTTTTCTGAATCTATAGAAATTCTCCATCTTTGGCTGCAAAGAATAGAATCAATCTGATTTTGGTATTGGCCATCTGGTGATTTCCATGTGTAGAGTCATCTCTTGTATTGTTGGAAGTGGGTGTTTGCTATATGACCAGTGCATTCTCTTGACAAACTCTGTTAGTCTTTGCCCTGCTTCACTTTGTACTCCAAGACCAAAATTGCCTGTTACTCAAATATCTCTTGACTTCCTACTTTTTCATTCCAGTCCCCTGTGATGAAAAGGACATCTTTTTTTTTTTTTTTTTTTTCGGTGTTAATCCTAAAGTTCTTGTAGGTCTTCACAGAACCTTTCAACTTCAGCTTCTTTGGCATTAGTGGTTGGGGTATAGACTTGGATTACTTTGATACTAAATGGATTTCCATGGAATTGAACAGAAATCATTCTGTATATTTTAGATTGTACCCCAGTACTGCATTTTGCACTCTTTTGTTGACTATGAGAGCTACTCCATTTCTTCTAAGGGATTCTTGCCCACAGTAGTAAATATAATTGTCATCTGAATTAAATTTTCACATTCCAGTCCATTTTAGTTCACTGATTCCTAAAATGTCAATGTTCACTCTTGTAATCTCCTTTTTGACCACTTCCAACTTACCTTGATTCATGAAACTAGCATTCCAATTTCTTATGCAATATTGTTCTTTACAGTATCATAGTTTGCTTCCACCGCTAGTCACATCCACAACTGGTTTTTGTTTTTCCTTTGGCTCTGTCTCTTCGTTCTTTCTAGAGTTATTTCTCCACTCTTCTCCAGTAGCATATTGCACACTTACTGACCTGGTGAATTTGTCTTTCAGTGTCATATCTTTTTGCCTTTTCATACTCTTCATGGGGTTCTCAAGGCAAGAAGACTGAGGTGGTTAGACATTCCCTTATCCAGTGGACCACGTTTTGTCAGAACTCTCTACCATGACCAGTCCATCTTGGGTGGCCCTATAAAGCATGACTCATAATTTCACTGAGTAAGACATGGCTGTGATCTATGTGATTAATTTGGTTAGTTTTCTGTGATTGTGCTTTTCAGTCTGTCTGCTCTCTGATGGATAAGGATAAGAGGCTTATGGAAGCTTCCTGATGGGAGAGACTGACTGGGTGAAACTGGGTTTTGTTCTGATTGGAGGCCGTGCTCAGTAAACCTTTTTTCCAATTTTCTGTTGATGGGAGGGGTTTGGTCCCTCCCTCTTGTTTGACCTTAGACCAAACTATGGTAAGGGTAATGAAGATAATGATGACCTCCTTCAAAAGGTCTTGTACACGCTCTGTTCTATTCAATTCCCCTGACCCTTTAGCAGACCTCTGTTGTCCCACGTCTCTGCTGGAGACTCCTGGACACTCACAGTCAAGTCTTCATCAGTCTCTTGTGATGTCACTGTTCCTTTCTCCTGGGTCCTGGTGCACACAAGGTTTTGTCTGTGCCCTCCAGGAGTCTGTTTCCCCAATCCTGTGTAAGTTCTGCAATCAAATCCCACTGGCCTCCAAAGTCAAATTCCCTGGGGGTTCTCAGCCCCTTTGCCAGATCCCCAGGATGGGAAATCTGCTGTGCATCCTAGCACTTTCTTAACAATATGATAATTTATTTGGTATAGTTTTCTGAAGCTTGTGAATCACTTGTTCAGCAACTCTATGGTGGGGTTAATGGTGACCTCCTCCAAGAGGGTTTATGCCACACAGTGTGACCCAGGTCTGCTGCACCAAGAATGCTTGCCCCTGCAAGGGGCAGGCCACTGCTGATGCATGTCTCCTCAGGAGACACTCAAATACTCAAAGGCAGTGGCTCAATCTCAGTGGGGTCTCTGAGTCCTGGTTGTTTGAGCCCTGTGAGCATCTCTGGTGGGTATGGGGTTTGATTCTAAACTTGATTCCACACCTCCTACCATCTTGCTTGGACTTCTCCTTTGCCATTAGAGGTGGGATATGTATTTTTGGTGAGATCCAACATTCTCCTGTCAATGGTTGTTTAGCAGCAAAGTTGTAATTTTGGAATTCTTGCAGGACAAGGTAAGCGCACATCCTTCTACTCTATCATCTCTCCTCCTTCTATGACATGTATTATATAGTATCTTAATTCCTACTGTCACTCTCTCGCTCACACACATGGAGAAATTGGAAGCCACCAAAATGTCCTTTAATAGCTGAATGGATTAAAAAAAACTAAGGTCCATCAATATAATACAATATTATTCAATAATAAAAAGAAATTAACTCTCAAATCACAAAAATAAGTGGATTAAACCTGAAGGAATGTTATTAAGTAAAATGAGTGAGACTGGAAAAGGTTGTACACTGAATGATGTGAATTATAAGACATTCTGGAAAAGTTAAAACTGTAGAGTCAGTAAAAAATATCAGATTTTTTTTTCTTTCAAAATAGTTTTATTAGATTGAATATTATTTGACAACACTCAAATTTTCCTCTTCTACTTTGACACACAAGTTCACTCAATCAGATTATCCATTGCCATATAGCTCATATACTACAATGCGTATGTGTGTCTTCAGGCACCTCAAAATTGGGATATCTGGGTTGCTGTTGATTGCTGTGGTGAGTTTCAGATTCCACAACCTGAACACAAATTTTAAAGGTCCATCTCGAGCTACGTTAAGGTATTGAAACTAAAATTTTTGTTTGGGGAAGTATTTTATTTTTCTTTCCTGGAAAGCCAAATGAACAGCCCTGAAGAGCAGGAGGTGTCTACACCTTTCTCTCATATTGACTAACTGGAAACTTCAGTATTATGTACATCAAAATGAGGAGAAAAAATCAGTGTGACTTTCTCCCAAGTGAGCCTTGTGCATGCTTTGGTAGATTCTGCCGAATTTGAAAGTGTCTTCTGTAGGGCAACTTCCCGAGACTTCCTTGGGTTCATCTCTCAGACAAGAAAACAGAAAGGCATAAAAAGAGGAGAAACAAGCAGAAAAAGAACCACTTCAGGGACCAAATGGTGAGCAGAGAGAAAGTGGCTCCTGGTGTTTTGGTTTTCCCTGGCACCTAGAGACTGAGGACCAGGCAGAGTTGGGCCATAGCCAATGTCACAGAGGGCCCTGCCCTATCCAGAATACATCTGACAATTGTGGTGACTTCAGGGCAGAGGATATGGAGACTTATGGGGGTCACCTGGGAGTAGTATGTAAAGGGAAGTAGTGATATTTCCCGCAGGCAATTGAGATAGAGGTATGGAGTGATAGAATGCCATCTCTTTGCAACTTTATTCTTCCTGAACCTGGTGCTCTACTGGCAGGGTAGGTCCAGCTTTTATTTTTATTTTGTCTGGATTGAATCCAGACACTTGGTGAGCAGAGAAGACTGGCAGGCATGAGCCACTGTGGATCCTAGAGACAAGTGGGAAAGAAAGATATTAAACCAAAGAACACAAACAAGAAGCCACTGATTTGATTTGTGTGGCCTACTGTGTTCCTTGAGAATAGACTTATGGACATGGGGAGAGGGGAGGAGAGGGTGAGATGTATGGAGAGAGTAACATGGAAGCTTACACTACCATATGTAAAATAGATAGCCAATGGGAATTTGCTGTGTCTCAGGAAACCCAAACAGGGGCTCTGTATCACCTAGAGGGGTAGGATGGGGAGGGAGATAGGAGGGAGGTTGAAAAGAGAGGGGATATATGTACCTATGGCTGATTCATGCTATCGTTTGACAGAAAGTTACAAAATTCTCTAAAGCAATTATCGTTCAATTAAAAAATAAATACATTTAAAAAAAAGATCATGCTTAGTTTTAAGTCCTGTCTGACTCTTTGACACCCCATGGATTCTCACCCACCTGACTTCTCTGTCCATGAGATTTCCCAGGCAAGAATACTGGAGAGGGATGCCATTTACTTATCCAGCCCTAGAGAGTGTTTTAGGGCAATGAATTTATTCCTGTATGATGTTATGGTAAATACATGACACTATATGTTTGTCAACCTTACAACACAAAAAGTGAATCAGTGTATGCATATTAAATAAATATGTGTTGACAAAAATAATGGAATGCAGAATTTGACCAAACAATCTAATTATATTACAAATGTACTAAACCACCTCACTAAGATCCCCTGGCTTAAGAACCATTGGAAATGAATGGATTTGCAAAACAAAAATCAAAAGCAAGACAAACAAACAAAAAAACCTAAAAAGCAAACAAACAAACAAAAAAACTGTAGTCTAGTTGATAGTGCTCTTTCTCATAGGGGTACAGGTTAACAATCCCGATACTGTTTTACATGTATACTTTAACTGAACAATTGAATAGATGGTACATGAATATGCATACATATATTTCTTTGCTCTGTTAGCTGAAAGGGTCTAAAAGAAATAATACCTTGAAATCTGAACAAAAACAATGACATAGAAGGAAGCACAGATCTTGGTTGCCAATACTGTTTTCCAATGAAAGAAACCAGGCTTCTTGGAGGAATGACTGATCATAGGGCTTGGAGAGGAAATGTAGAAGAGAAGTCTGGATGATCTTATTGTGTCAAAAAGGAAGTGTTAAAAAATGAAAGAGCCCCATGTTAATGGGGTTATGTCAAAGAAGGCAGGAATGAGCTTCCAATGGCCAAAACTATAACAAGATGAGCAATGAAATAAAATAAGTAAGTCATCACTTGGGATTATATCCCAAAGTATAAAATTAATATCTATGAGTCAATACTGATATAAATAAATGATTGAATACATGTGAGAGAGTAGACCAATTTCCCATGCAGACTAATTTCAGATAATTGACATAGGCAGTTTGGCTCTCAGGGAGGTGGAATGTAACTACCTATTCCTTAAGAGTGAGTTACACATAATGACCTCCTTCCAAAAAATACAACCATATGGAAAGGGAGAAAAAGAGTAGCTTAACAGTGGAATAACCTGACAAACACTATTTCAGCCAGGTGGTCAAGGTCAACATTAAGATTTATAAGGAATGTTGATAGTATCACAGGATGATAAAGACATTCCACTTCTGCAGTCTTCCTTCCCCAAAATCCATAGTCCCAGAATAACAGTAAAAACATCAGCCAAATTCAAGTTGAGGGACATTTTATTAAATACCTAACTAGAACTCCTCAAAACTATCAAGATCATAAAAATAAGGGAAGTTGGAGAAATTGTCACATCCAAGAAGAGCCAAAAGAAACATGGCTACTAAATGCAATGTGGGATCTGGGATGAGCTTCTGGAACAAAAAAGTGACATTAGGTAAAAACTAAGAATATCTTAATAGAAAAAGTCTTAGAAATGAAGTAGGCGCTCTAGTTAATAACACTAGTTGTGATTTATGGGAAATTTCTGGTATATAGGAATTATCATTGCTTTTTTGTAAATCTAAATTTGTTCTAATTTTTTTTTTCGCGTGTCTGGTGGTCATTGTCACAAGCATGCATCCCTTACAGGTGGTTGTGCTTTTGTGTACTTTGCTGTAGAGTATTGTATAGACTACATTAGTACAATACCTTTATTTCTAGCCCAGGATGTCCAGACGTCTGTGTAAAAAGCAGCAGTATATAGACAACTCTGATAGTTGGGTACTAAGGCTAAATTTGTTGGACTTATGAACAAACTGGATTTACAAACGCACTCTAAGAATGGAACTCATTCATATGTATGAGATATCCTATGTGACACAACTCTGCAAATCAGAAAAGGGCCCTTATCTTGTCATGCTTGTACTCTGATATTGAACCTATATCCTATAAAAATGTGAGAAATAAATTTCTGTTGTTCAGAAGCCCCTCTGTGCATGGTAGCTTCTTATACCATCCCAAGTGAACTAGGATACATAAACACACATAAAAATCAAGAATATGATAGAGGTGGAAGGTATCATTTTATACTAGGAAATGAAAGCTTGTCCAACAAATTGTGACGCAACTATTTAGTAACCTTCTGGAAAAATATAAACTTGAAGAATTCTTTTTCTATATCCACATTTCACATATAAGTTCCCTACCTGAAATGTGGTTTATATATCTTTGATTGACAATGCCCAATTATTTTTCAAAATTTAATTCAAGACTCACCCTCTCTTCCCCTTCTCTCTCTTGCTGAGAAATTCACCATAAAGCAATTAGGTGAGATTGATCAAGACAGGAATTTATGACACAGGGGCATGGAACCATAGTGGGTCAGAGTGAGATATTAGAGGTCAAGTAGGAGTAAAGAAGATATACATGCCATCAGAGTAGCCTAGGGAGTCAGAACTCAAATAGGGTGAAGTGATATGATCCACAAAAGCAGGGAAGGGAGGTGTGTTGCATGAGATGTCAGAGCTTGAGCAGAGAGAACAGAATATTCATGCTAGGACTTGTCATGGGCAGTCATTCCCAAAGTGGGATTAAGAGGCATTCACAGAGAAGAGCAACTTGCCATGAAAGGCCCATTAATTCTTCAAGATAGTAACTAGGAGGCTGGCCTGGCATACAGGACAAAAGGTTAAGTCCTGAAAGGTTGCTCTTGAGCCCTGAAAGACACTGGGATTCTTGGCCTCTGGAGGAGAGGAATTCAATCAGGGGCCAGTAACGAAGCTTGATCACTCAGAACTTTTGTGTAATAAAGTTTTATTAAAGTATAAAAGAGATAGAGAAAGCTTCTGACATAAATATCAGAAAGGGGTTAGAAAGAGTGCCCCCATGCTAGTCTTTAGGAGTATGTTATATGCCTGTAAGCAAGCTGTTAATTAGAGAAAGGAGATGTATCAAAACTCTGAGTGGCACCAGGCCCGTCACCCACAACATGCATTTTCAGATAACACTGGCACCAGGTGAGTCATCCCAGGCCATAAAATGATTGACATGAATCTTGAAGAAAGACAGATTTCCAACTAAATACATAGTTTCATTAACATAGATTAGGAGAACAATGTTCATTAACATAGATTAGGAGAACAATGTATGAGTAATACATACAGGTTTGTTGAGCCTTTATTGGTTCTGAATCTTAAGCAGAACCTACGTGAAGAAAGAGTCTAAGGTAAATACATAGTTCATTAACATAACTTAAGAAAAGCATTTCCATAAGAAAAATGCATTGGTTAGCTCAAGGTTTGAGAAAAGTTAAGTTCAGGTGGAACCAGGTGTTGTCATGGCAACACAGAATTTTAAGAGAAACCTCCTTTTAATTTTGTATAGAGAAGGGAAAAAACAATCTGACACTTGTAGTTTGTTTCCTCCTGCCTCTTAAGAGAGAGATAAAAAACGTCTGATACTTGCTGCCTATTCCCTCCATTTGGAGACCCTGGCCTTCCTTCCTGGTACTCTCGCAGTCTGGAGAAGAGGAAATCCACAAGAAGGAGGTAGTTTTGTATAGAAAGTCAGAGGTCAAGCAAGAGCAGGAGGGCCTCCATGCCAGAAGGTGGGACAGTCCTGTGTGTGCAGTAAAAGGCTGAGTAGAACAGGGATATCAGTACATGGGGGTGTAGCCCAAGCAGGGTAAAGGGGTCATGTTTATCAAAGTGTTGCATGGAGTGGGTGTAAGAGTCTAAGCATGTTGAAAAAGGCAATAACAAGTTTTGCAGATAATCCAGCATTTTGTGATATCAGAGCCTGAGGTATATAGGGAGGATACACACAGGCATTTACATGCATATGTACACTTTCCAAACTCTGTCTAATGAGGGGAACTGGTAAATAATGAGAATATATAGGCCTCACACATTGGATTCTAAATTCTATTTTCAAATAAAAATAATTAGGCATTCTTAGAGAAATTGTTAATTCAATAACTAGTGCAGGGAAAGTACAAGATGAGCCTTGAATATCTTGTACCAAAAACATCAAATTGGTCAAAGAATGATGGGGAGACATGAAAAGGGCAGAGAAGCCAACTTAATATGTTTCCCACCACCCAAGGCTAGAACACAGTGAACCTCAAGATAAATAATGATAGTGAGAGATCATGATTCCTTTAGTAAAATAGACTATTGATCAAATAAATATAAATGAATTAATAAATCTAAAGCTTGATGAGAAATAAAATATTTACAACATTAAAATGCAAAAAAAAAATTAATTACAAGATAGGGGAGAGTAACTTGACAGTGGAGAAGCTTGACTGCAACCACTTCAATCAAGTGATCCAAGTGAATGTCATCAACAATGGTACACATTGAGATCATGAACCACCCGAAAGAATGAGATGATAATAACACAGTATCATTTTCATCATTTTCCTGTCAATGATGGAAAACATGAAATTCATCATGAACAAATAATGGATAAACCAAAATTGAGAAGAATTCTACAAAATAGCTGGCCTCTACTTTTGGCATCCGAGTAATACTGGCCTCATAGAATGAGTTGCAAAATGTTCCTTTCCAATTCTATTGATACATTTGGAATGTGTGTATGGAGAATTGGCATGACTTTTGATTTGAGTATTTGGGAGATTTCACCAGCAAAGTTATCTGGGTCTAGGTGTCATAGGGGGTGCTTTTGGGAGGTCGCTATTCAGACTTTTATTTTCTTCTTGAGTCAGTTTCAGTCATTTGTGTATTTCTAGAATTTTGTCCATTTCATCTGTGTTTTTTAACCTGTACCATGGTATTCCCTTGCAATTATATTTATCTAAAGTTAGTAGTAATTTTTCCTTTTTCCTAATTTTAGTAATTTGTGTCATCTTCTTCCTCCCATTGATCATTATTATTAAAGTTGTGTCAATTTAATGGTCTTCAAAATAACCAACTTTTGATTTGTTGATTTTCTCTGTGATTTTTCTCTTCTCTATTTCATTTATTTTGATCCTATATTTATTGTTTATTATGTCTGCTTAATTTGATTTTAGTTTGCTACATCCCATAACTTAGGAGTGCTGAGTTTTTATTTTCATACTTCTCAAAGTACAGTTGTCCCTTGAACAAGAGGATTGTGAATTGTGAAGATCCACTTATAGAAAGATTTTTTTTTCAATAATAAATACTAGAGCACTACACGACTTGCAGCTGGTTGAATCTGCAGAGGTCAAATCCCGGATGTGGAAGAAGCACATAGATGGAGGCTTGACTATAATTTACTCAGTTATTGCCACCTGAAGAAAAGGTTGTTGCCCTAAACTCCGCGTTGCTTGAGGGTCAACTGTATTGCCTACCATTTCTTATGATTCTTTCTTTGATCCTTTCATCATTTAGGAGTATGTTGCTTAATTCACATATTTGTTTTGTTTCTAATTTCATTATATTCAGAGGACAAAGTTTATATGACCTCGACCCTTTAATATTTATTTAAGTTTTCTTATGTACTAGCATATAGGTATCATGGAAAATATTTCATGCACTCAAAAAAGAATGTATATATTGCATGGGATAAACTGCTGTATAGATATCTGTTAGGTCTAGCTGGTTTATATTATCATTTAGGTTTTCTATTTCATAGTTGATCTTCTGCCTAATCTTTCCACCTTTGAAAGTGGATTAGTAAAGTCTAAGGATTATTGTTGGATTGTCTATTTCTCTCTCCAATTATATCAGGTTTTTTTTTTCCCATGCATTTTTGGGTTTTCTTGTTAGGTGCATATGTAATTGTTACATCTTCCTAAATGTTTCATGTTGGTTTCATCAGTACTATCTGACTGTTTGCCAATGCCACAAACTGTAGCCCACCAGGCTCCTCTGTCCATGGAATTTTCCAAGTAAGAATACTGGAGTGATTGCCATACCCTCCTCCAGTTGATTACCTTTACATCTTCTTTGAATATATCCTTGTCCAGCTTGTCCAAAATACAACCCAGAGAAGACCATCTATAATCCTCCTGGACATTATAAACTGCCTAATGAAGCATTCAGGCACTGGGAATAAGATTGTTTCCCACTTTTTCCACCTCATGGATGTTTTAGTCATGGTCAGTATGTTCTGACATTGGACAGATGCCTTTCCTTACAGACAGACTACTCCCTCTTCTGTGGCTAAAGTTCTTTAGGAAAAGATTAAACCTATCTGGGGAACTCCTCTCAAACATCATAATGATAAGGACACCCATTATACTGGTCAATTACTTTGCATAGTTATTCAGCATTTTCACTGCACTTATCACCCTCAGTCTTCTGTATTAGTCAAATGCAATAAAATATTTATTAAGACTCAGTTGGCAAAATTTGTTGAGGCCCTCCATTTACCTTGGCCAAAAGCATTGCATTGGTCCTTCTGAAACACAGATCCACCCTTTTTGGAATTCATAAACTCTTGCCCTTTGAGATAGTCACAGGACAGCCACTTGGTTCCTTCCACATTTGACCCACAACAGATGAAAGGAGAGGTGCTCTGATATTTCAACACATCTTTCAACCTGGAGATTCCCTCTGTTTAAAGAAAGATTCCAGAAGGACCCTCTTCAATCTTGCTGGAAAGGCCCTATCAGGTACTGCTAATCAACCCTTGTGCCACCAAGCCCCAGGGAATAGACTTGGATTCACATGACACATCTAAAGACAGAACCTATCCAGACTGGACCTGCACATCATCTGTTGATCTGAAAGCAAAAATTTTCAGAAATTCAACCATATGATATCTGATAAGACATATTTCACAGGATATTCAGATCTGGTCTTTTGAAAGTTTGTCTGCCAAACTTCTGATGTTGGCACGATGCTTCAGATGATCTCCAATGTCTATGATCTTGATGACATGAATTTTTTTTTTTTGTGGCTAGTAAAATATTTCAATGTATAGTTTTCTTTTTTTTTCCTTTTTAATTAATTAATTAATTTATTTATTTTTTCAGTGGGTTTTGTCATACATTGACATGAATCAGCAATAGATTTACACGTATTCCCCATCCCGATCCCCCCTCCCACCTCCCTCTCCACCCGATTTCTCTGGGTCTTCCCAGTGCACCAGGCCCGAGCACTTGTCTCAGATGACATGAATTTTAGATAAACAGTGCCTCAGAGTTTTCCCTCTTACCCTTCCTTGTTACTCTAATGTGACTTCAATATGCTTCCAAACTGTATTTTCATTCTAACATGGAACACTACACCCAGGAAAGGTCCTTCCTGGCAATGGGTGTGCGGGGTGGGGGCACACAAAAATGTGATGAAATTGGAAAATTTGACTCTTGATTAGTGATGTTTTCAGAGAAAGATCTTGATCAATGGGTAGAAGTGGAAAAATTAATAAAGAGAAACTTCCATTAAAATAGAGTTGGGAGGCCAGAAGGGAGAGCTCTCAGAGATGACAGGAGAGCCCAACAGGAAGAAGCAAAACTTCCTCTCCTTGCCTGGCAAGAGCTCAGCCAATGAGAGACTGTCAGGACTCAGCCAATGAAAAGCCACACTTCAAACCCTCAGCCTCCCATGAACACATTACTTAGTGTTGCCTTCCTAACGTCCCCATTCTTTCTTTAAGATAATTATCTTCTCTCTGTTAAGGGAAATTTGCATGTGGCTCACCATTTGCATACAGACCTTGAATTGGAATTCTTTGTTGAAGTGGAATGGACTCATTTTTGTTGGAGCAATGCCTGACAGTCTGTTTAAGTCAACATAATCTTAACTCAAGTTTTGATAAACCTGCGCCTCTTTAGTGTCTGCTCAGTACTAGTATTCTAGGCCTGGCAGCCTTCCTTTGTCTCTCTGAAGGAAAAAACAAAACAAACAAAAGCCACGGTAGGTTTCTTTGAGTGGGGCTTAAAATCATGCAATTGTCATCTTTCCTCTAGTTACACAAAATGTGTGACCCCATCCACACTAAGGGTCCCAGAATAACCCATGCCACAGCTGGCAGAGGGCACCTGGCGCCCAGGGCCAGGATTCCGAGGGAGGAGAGGGCAAGATCAAGAAGAGCACCACTGAAACACCTGCTTCTGTCGCTATGGCCAAGAAGAAGGACACCCCTGAGGAGGAGAACCCATTAGTCATGGATGCTCCTTCATCCACCTAGGGTGAGTAACAGCTCGGCTCCCTCCCCAGGGATTCCCAGGCCTGGGCTACAGGTGATGTCCCCTTGAGGAGATGATGCCCTTTGCTGCAATTCAGTCCACACATCCACACTGTTAGATTTGGGCTCTGAAAAAAAAAAAATACATGCCCTTTACCCAAGGTGTGATCTTTGTACTTCTAAATCCCCTCATACCATTTGCCTTGGTAGTTTCTGTACATATACACATACACACACTCACACAGGCCACTGAATTTATTCTATATAAAGATATGACCAGGACCACAGTTATTATTTTACATCCCCTCGTGGATTAGGTGAAGCAATTTTAAAAATTGTCAATGTGTGGCAAAAACCACTACAATGTTGCAAAGTAATGAGCCTCCAATGAATAAAAATAAATGGAAGAAAATAAAAATAAAATAAAAATTGCTTTTTATTTTTAATGCTAAAATGAAGATTATCTCATACTGAAGATAATCTGACATTGCTGTTGTGATATCACTCACCAGAGTGGTCATTTTTTCAATAAAACATTTCATGTTGCTTTTTTCTGTTATCACTGTTGTCTGAAATTTTTTAAAGCCTACTAGACAATAATTATACTGAGACAGTCCTTTCAATCATTTTTCAGAATGAGTTTTAACAAAGATCATACATATTGATCACTTTAAAAGTGAAGAATTTAAGACTAATTCTGGACTTACATGTTGAGTGTCTCAGGCAATTCTAAAGGGTAAAATATATTAAAAAAAAAAAAAGAAGAAGAAGAAGAAGAAGCATCCTGATCTCTTTAATTTTCATCCTTTCCCCCTGCCCTGGTATTGGACCAATAAATTGGCAGGGTGAGAGCCTAACTATCCACACTTACTGTTTAGGTAGTATGCTATGAGGCAAAAAGAAGAAAAACTGAGCAAAGCATCATGGCAAGGAAAAAGTAAGGCTATTTGCAAACATAATTCACCTCTGCTATGTATTTTTTTTTCTTTTAATGGGCTCAATCTAATACCATTTAAGTATACAAAAGAAAATGGGCATGAGGGGCTGGGGTGGTGGAAAATGGAGCGATGCTCATCAAAGGGTACAAATTTTCAGTCTTAAGATGCGTAAGTTTCGAGCGACTAATGTTCATCATTCAAAGTACTATATTGTATACCTGAAAGTTGCTATGAGCATAGAGCAGGAATGTTCTCACCATGAAAATCACAACAAACTGCTAATTATATGAGGTGAAGAATATGCTATTTAAACATATTCCTGGAAACATTTTACAATATATACTTATATAAAAATGATCACATTGTACTTCTAAAACTTACACTATATCTCAATAAATCTGAAGGAAAACATTAAAGGAAGAATAGTGAGCATAGAAGCAGGTATATATAACTTTTGTTGTGCATATCTCTGGAGCTGGAGAGAAACATCTAGTGCATAGTTCATGGGCTCTGATGTACATGGACTCAGTAACTGTGGTTCCCAGGCTCTAGAGCCCAATTTCAATAGATGTGTTGCATGGACTTAGTTGTTCTGCAGCATGTGAAATTTTCCAGCACCAGGGATTGAACCTATGTCTCCTGCATTTGCAGGAAGATACTTTCCCACTGAGCTACCAGAGAAATTCTGGAGTTACTGTCTTTTTCTCTTTCAAATTTTTTCATTTAGTGTTACTACCGGTTGCTATAGCACGTTTCCAATTCTGCACCCTGGCCACAAATTTCACAAGGTCCATCTTGATCTAGGTTAAGTTATCGAATGTTGAGTTTTTGTTGGGGCTGCGTTTTTATTTTTTATTTTTCTTTCCAGGAAAGCCAAATGAACAGCTCCAAAAGCAAGAGGAGTCTGCACCTTACACTCATCATTGTCTGCTGGAAACTTCAGTATCACTTACAGCAAAACAAGGAGAAAAAGCCAGTGCCACTTGCATTGAATGTTGTGAATACATGCATTGAATGCAATGAATTAAATGACTGAATACATGTGAGAAAATAGACCAATTTATCATGCAGACAACTTTCACATAATTAACATAGGTAATTTTGCTCTCAGGGAGGTGGAATGTAACTCCCTATTCCTTAAGAGTGAGTTACACATAGTGACTTTTTTCCCAAACAAATACAAGAATATGGAGAGAGAGAAAAATTGTAACTTGACAGTGGAATAAGCTGACAAACACATACTTCAGCCTGGTGGTCAAGGTCAACACTAATAGGGATAAGGCATGTTGATAGTATCACATGGTGAAAAGGACACTCCACATCTGCCGTCTTCCTCCCCCAAAGTCCATAGTCCCTGGCTAATAGTAAAAACATCAGACAATCCAAGTTGAAGAACATTTTGTAAAATACCTGACTAAAGCTCTTCAAAAGTATGAAGATCACAAAAATAAGGGAAGTCTGAGAAATTGTCACATTCAAGAGGCTAAAGAGACATGGCTACTAAAGGCAATGTGGGATCTGGGATGAATCCCTAGGACAGAAAAGACATTAGGTAAAAACTAAGAAAACTTTAGTAAGAAAAGTCTTAGAAATGAAGTAGGCACTCTACTTAATAATATGTATGATCTATGAAAAATTTCTTACATATGGGATCTATCTTTGCTTTTTTGTAAATCTAAAATTGCCCTAAGATGCTTTAACGTTTTGTTTTGTTTTTTAAGTGTTTGGTGGACATTCTCTCATGTGTGCATCCTCTACAAGTGGTTGTGTTTTGTGTACTTTACTGCACAGTAGATTTTAGAGTACATTAGTACAGTACCTTTGTTTGAAGCCCAGGACGTCTGGAAGCATGTGTAAAAGCAGCATTATGTAGCTGAATCCATTAGTCAGGTACTAAGGCTAACTTTGCTGGACTTATGAGCAAACTGGACTTACAAACACATTCTCAGAATGGAACTTGTTCATATGCAGCGATGTCCTGTAGGAGACAAGTCAGTAATTCAAAAAAGGGCACTCATCTGGCTATACTGGTACCCTGATCTGCTACCTCTAGCCTCCAGGAATGTGAGAAATAAATTTCTGTTGTTCATAAGCACCTCCATGCACAGTATTTTGCTGTACTGGCCCAAATGAACTATGATATATAAACAGAAATACACACAGATGATAAAGGTAAAGGTGTCATTTTACACTGGGAGAAGAAACTTTGTTCAACAAATTGTGATGCAACTATTTAGTAACATCCTGAAAAAATATAAAATTGAATAATTCATTTTTACACCCCATAATTCATATGAAAATTCTCTACCTGAAATGTGGTTATCTATTTTTGATTGGCAATGCCCACTTATTCTTCAAAATTTAATTCAAGACTGCCACCCTGCCTTCCCCTTCTCTCTCTTGCTGAGCAACTCATCATAAAGCAATTATGCGAGATGGATCAAGACAGGCATCTATGACAGGGGGTCATGGAGACAGTGTGCCAGAGTGAAATGTTAGAGGTGACGTAGGGGTGAAGAAGATATCCCTGCACTCGGAGTAGCCTGGTATGGGAAGTCAGAACTCAAAGAGGGTGAACTGATAAGATCCACAAAAGCAGAGAAGGGAGGTGTGTTGCATGAGATGTCAAAACTTGAGCAGGGAAAATAAGATATCCATGCTAGGACTTGTCATAGACAGTCAGTGCCAAAGTGGGATTAAGAGGCATTCACAGAGAAGAGTAGCTTGCTACAACAAGGCCATTTAGTCCAAAACATATTACAAAAGAGGCTGGTCTGGAATGCAGACTAAAAGCCTAAGTCTGGAGAAGATGAAATCCAGAAGGAGGTGGCAGTTTTGTGTAGAAAGTCAGAGGCCAAGCCAGGGGAGGAGGGGATCCATGAATGGATGCAGGACAGCCCTGTGTGGGCAGTTAGAGGCTGAGTAGAACAAGGAGAGTATCTGCATGTGGGGGTGTCCCAGTGCAGAGTATCAAAGCCCAAGCCGAGTAAGGGGTGCATGTTTATAAAAGGGTTGCCTGAAGTGGGTGTCAGAGTCTGAATATGTTGGGAAAAGCATTCACATATGTTGGGGAAAATCCAGCATTTTGTGATATCAAAGCCTGAGCTACATAGGAAGGATGCACACACACACACACACACACACACACACACACACACACACACACACAGAGGCATGCACACATACAGGTTCCAAACTTTGTCTAATGATAACTGGGAAATAATGAGTACATATATACCTCACATTTTAGTTCTCAATTCTGTTTTCCACGAACAATAATTGGCATTCTTGGAGAAATTGTTAATTCCAAAATTAAGGCAGGGAAAGTATAAGATTAACATGTAATATCTTGTATAAAAAGTATCAAGTTATGCAAAGAATGATGGGGAGATGTCAAAGGGATAGAGAAGCTAACTTAAAGACGTTCACCTGTCCAAGGGTGGAACAACATGAATATCTAAATAAATAATGATAGAGACCATGATTGATTTAACAAAATAAAATAACATTAATCAAATAGATAGAAATGCATTAATAAATATAAAGCTTGATCAGAAATAAAACACATGCTTTAAAATACAAAAAATGAATTAATTACAAGATAGTGGTGAGTAACTTGATAGTAGGGAAGCTGGACTGCAACCACGTCAATCAAGTGATCCAGGTGATCATCATCAACAATGGGATACATTGAAATCATGAAACACCTGATAAAATGAGATGATATGAACACAATATCATTTCCATCATGTTCCTGTCAAATATGCAAAACATGAAATTCATCATGAGCCAGTAATGGGTAAACCAAAATTGAGGCGAATTCTACAAAATAACTGGCCTCTAGCTTTGGCATCTGAGTAATACTGGCATCACAGCATGAATTGGGGAATGTTCCTTTCCACTTTTATTGATACATTTAGAATGCATGTATGGACAATTGGCTTGACTTTTGATTTAAATATTTGGTAGAATTCACAAGCAAGGTTATCTGGATCTAGATGTGGTGGGTGGGGTTTTTGTGAGGTTAGTTGGGAAAGAAGTTTAAAAATTACTAATTCTGTGTCCTTGCTATTCAGATTTTCATTTTCTTCTGTTTTATTTCAATCATTTGTGTATTTCTAGAAATTTGTGCATTTCATCTAAATTTTCTAATTTGTGCCATGGTATTCGCTTATAACGGTATTTATTTCTCTAAAGTTGGTAGTAATTTTTCCTTTTTTATTCTTAATTTTAATAATTTGAATCTTCTTCCTCTTTTTGATCAATATTGTTAAAATAGTGTCAATGTATTGACCTTTTTAAATAAGCAATTATTGATTTGCTGATTCTCTCTGTGGTTTTTCTCTTGTCTATTTAATTTATTTTGCTCCTATATTTATTTTTCACTATGTCTCCTTAATTTGTGTTTATTTGCTATATCCACTAACTTAGGTGTGGTGTCTTTTTGTTTTCATTCTTCTCAAAGTTCTGTTGACTTCTGAACATTAGGAGTGTGAACTGTGAAGGTCCACTTATACAAAGATTTTTTTTTTTTTTTTCAATACTAGAGCAGTACACAATCTGCAGCTGGTTGAATGTGCAGAGGTGAAATCATGGATATGGAAGAACCACATAGATGGAGGGCCAACTATAATTTACACACGAATTGTCAACTGCAGAAACAATTGGTGGCCTAAGCTCCACATTGTTCAAGGTCAAATGCATTGTCTTCTATTTCTTGTGACTCTTTCTTTGATCTTTTGATTATTTAGGAGTATGTTGCTTAATTTCCAAATATGTGTATGTTCCTCAATTATTTTCTGTTTTCTAATTTCATTGTATTCAGAAGATGTAGTTTATATGATTTCAACCCTTGAATAATTACTTAGGTTTGTCTTATGTCCAAATATATAAGGTATCCTGAAAAATGTTTCATGCATTCTTGAGAAGAATGCATATCCTGCAGTAGATAAATTGATCTCTAGATGTCTGTTAGGTCCAGCTGGTTTATACTATCATTCTAGTTTCTATTTCATAATTGGTATTCTGCCTAGTCTTTATATCCCTTATTGAAATTTGATTAGTAAGGTCTAACAATTATTGCTGAATTGTCTATTTTTCTTCCCAATTCTATCATTTTCTTTTCCTCCATGCCTTTTTGAGTTGTCTTGATAGGTGCATATGTTATTGTTATGTCTTCCTAATAGAGTCCTCTTTTCAACATTATAAAATGTCCTTCTTTACCCCTAGTAACAATTCTTAATAAAAATTATTTTTGGTTGACATTAGTACAGTATAGCCAATTTTCTCTTCGGTTGATGTTTGTACGATATATGGTTTTTAGTCATTTCATTTAAAATCTATATCTTTTACTTTAAATTTTGTCTCCAACAGATAGCTGTTTTTTGTCTCCTAATGTCTGCTTTTTTTATTAGATTGTTCAATTCATTCATATTTTATATCATTATTAATATGAGCAAAATTTTACCTGTTAATTTTTGTTTTGTTTTTAAATTCAGATATTTGTCCTTTTTATCTTTATTGCCTTCTTTCATGAATGAATGTTTTCAGTGTAACATTTGGTTTGCTTTCATAATACATTTTAAATTTTATTTTCTTAATGACTACACTAGGACTTTCTCTATACATATTAACTTACTAGCTCTAATTGACTTATACTAACTTAATGAAAAGAATGCAAAACAGCAAAATGACTGTCTGAGGAAGCCTTACAAATAGCTGTGAAAAGAAGAGAAACGAAAAGCAAAGGAGAAAAGGAAAGCTATTCCCATTTGAATGCATAGTTCCAAAGAATAGCAAGGAGAGATAAGAAAGCCTTCCTCAGTGATCAACGCAAAGAAATAGAGGAAAACAACAGAATGGGAAAGACTAGAGATCTTTCAAGAAAATTAGAGATACCAAGCAAAGATGGGCTCGATAAAGGACATAAATGGTATGGACTTAAAAGAAGCAGAAGATATTAAGAAGAAGTGACAAGAATACAGAGAAGAACTGTACAAAAAAGATCTTCATGACCCAGATAATCACGATGATGTGATCACTCACCTAGAGGCAGAGAGCCTGGAATGTGAAGTCAAGTGGGCCTTAGAAAGTACCACTACAAACAAAGCTGGTGGAGGTGATGAAATTCCAGTTGAGCTATTTCAAATCCTGAAAGATGATGCTGTGAACGTGCTGCACTCAATATACCAGCAAATTTGGAAAACTCAGCAGTGGCCACAGGACTGGAAAAGGTCAGCTTTCACTCCAATCTCAAAGAAAGGCAATGTCAAAGAATGCTCAAACTACCACACGATTGCACTCATCTCACATGCTAGTAAAGTAATGCTCAAAATTCCCCAAGCCAGGCTTCAGCAATACGCGAAACGTGAACTTCCAGATGTTCAAGCTGGTTTTAGAAAAGGCAGAGGAACCAGGGATCAAATTGCCAACATCCACTGGATCATCGAAAAAGCAAGAGATTTCCAGAAAAAAAAAATCTATTTCTGGTTTATTGACTATTCCAAAGCCTTTGACTGTGTGGATCACAATAAACTGTGGAACATTCTACAAGAGATGGGAATACCAGACCACCTGACCTGCCTCTTGAGAAATCTGCATGCAGGTCAGGAAACAACAGTTAGAACTGGACATGGGACAACAGACTGGTTCCAAATAGAAAAAAGGAGTATGTCAAGGCTGTATATTGTCACCCTGCTTATTTAACTTCTATGCAGAGTACATCATGAGAAACACTGGGCTGGAAGAAGCACAAGCTGGAATCAAGATTGCCGGGAGAAATATCAATAACCTCAGACATGCAGATGACACCACCCTTACGGCAGAAAGTGAAGAGGAACTAAAAAGTCTCTTGATGAAAGTGAAAGAGGAGAGTGAAGAAGTTGGCTTAAAGCTTAACATTCAGAAAACTAAGATCATGGCATCTGGTCCCATCACCTCATCGGAAATAGATGGGGAAACAGTGTCAGACTTTATTTTTCTGGGCTCCAAAATCACTGCAGATTGTGATTGCAGCCATGAAATTAAAAGACACTTACTCCTTGGAAAGAAAGTTGTGACCAACCTAGATAGCATATTAAAAAGCAGAGACATTACTTTGCCAACAAAGGTGCGTCTAGTCAAGGCTATGGTTTTTCCAGTGGTCATGTATGGATGTGAGAGTTGGACTGTGAAGAATGCTGAGCACTGAAAAATTGATGCTGTGGTGTTGGAGAAGACTCTTGAGAGTCCCTTGGACTGCAAGGAGATCCAACCAGTCCATCCTAGGGGAGATCAGTCCTGGGTGTTCATTGAAAGGACTGATGCTGAAGCTGAAACTCCAATACTTTGGCCACCTCATGCAAAGAGTTGACTCATTGGAAACGACCCTGATGCTTGGAGGGCTTGGGGGCAGGAGCAGAAGGGGACGACAGAGGATGAGATGGGTGGATGGCATTACCGACTTGATGGACATGAGTTTGGGTAATCTCTGGGAGTTGGTGATGGACAGGGATGCCTGGAGTGCTGCAATTGATGGGGTCGCAAAGAGTCGGACATGACTGAGTGACTGAACTGAACTGAATGACAGTGAGAATAAATATTGATACCCTGGGAAACAGGGAACTAAAATGGACATGAATTGTTGAATTTAATGCAGATGACCATTATATCGACTACTGTAGGTAAGAACGCCATAGAAGAAATGGAGTAGCCCTCATAATCAAAAAAGAGTCTGAAATTCAGTACTTGGGTCCAACTCCCAAAATGACAGAATAATCTCACTTTGTTTCCAATGCAAGCTATTCAACATCACAGTAATTCAAGTCTAAGTCTCTACCTTCACAGAAGCCAAAGAAGCTGAATTTGGTCAGTTCTATGAAGGGATAAATGACCTCCTAGAACTAACACCAAATACAGATGTTCCATTCATAACTGGAGATTGGTACATAAAAATAAGAAGTCAAGAGATAAGTGGAGTGTCAGGCAAGTTTGGCCTTGGAGAACAAAAGGAAGCAGGGCAAAGGCTAACTGAATTCTGCAAAGAGAATGCATAGGAAATATCCTTTTACAACAACAGAATAGACTACTTTCCACATGAACATCACCAAATGGTCAGTGCTTAAATTAAGTTGATTGCATTATTGTAGCCAAAGATGGAGAAGCTGTATACAGTCAGCAAAAAGACCTGGAGCTGACTGTGGCTCAGATCATCAGCTTTTCATAGGATAATACAGGCTTAAACTCAAGAAAGTGGGGAAAATCACTAGGCCAACCAGGTACCACTGAAATCAATCCACTATAAATATGCAATGATGGTAACAAATAGATTCCAGGGATTAGATCTAGCTAATTAACAGTTTGTCTGAACAATGATGGACAGATGTCCATAATACTGCACAAGAGGGAATGGACAGAAGCATCCCGAAGAAAAAGAAAAGCAAAAAGGCAAAGTGGTTATCATACAGAGTGAAGTAAGTCAGAAAGAAAAACACAAATATAGTATACTAGAGCACATATATGGAATTTAGAAAGATGGTAACAATGACCCTATATGTGAGACAGCAAAAGAGACACAGATGTTAAGAACAGTCTTTTGGACTCTGTGGGAGAAGGCAAGGGTGGGATGATTTGAGAGAATAGCATTGAAACATGTATATTATCATATATGAACGAAATAGCAACCCACTCCAGTATTCTTGCCTGGAGAATCCTATGGACAAAGGAGCCTGGTGGGCTACAGTCCATGGAGTCGCAAAGAGTCAGACATGACTGAGTGACTAACACACACATCATATGTGAAACAGATAGCCAGTCCAGGTTCGATGCATGAGACAGGGTGCTCAGGGCTGGTGCACTGAGATGACCCTGAGGGATGGGATGGGGAGGGAGGTGGGAGGGGGGTTCAGGATGGGGAACACATGTACACCCATGGCCCATTCGTGTCAATGTATGACAAAAACCACTACAATATTGTAAAGCAATTAGCCTCCAAGTAAAATAAATTAATTAAATAAAAAAAAAACAAACAAACAAAAAATAGCTGAACAAAGAAGAGAGTGAAAAGCAAGGGCAAAAGGGACATGAACATCCAACTAAACCCAGAGTTCCACAGAAGAACATGGAGAGACAGGAAGTCTTTCTTCAATGAACAGTGCATAAAACTAGAAGAAACCAGCAGAAGGTGAAAGAAAAAGGACCTCTTCAGAAAAATTGGAAATAGCAAGGGAACATTTCACTCAAAAAAGGGTACGATAAAGGACAGAAATGGTAGAGACCTAGCAAACCCTGGAGAGATCAAGAAGAAATGAAAAGAATACACGGAAGAAATGTATGAAAAGATCCAAGTGATTTGGGTTATTATGATGGCATGTTCAGTCACCCAGAGCCAGACATTTTGGAGTGCAGAGTCAAGAGGGCCTTAGGAAGCACTGCTGTTAATAAAGCTAGTAGACACTATGCAGTTCCAGTAGAACTATTACAAAACCCTAGAGGATGATGTCATCATGGTGTTACATTCAATTTGTCAGCAAGTCTGGAAGACCCAGCAATAGACACAGAACTGGTCTGGACACGGGACAGGCCACAGGTCACAGAACTGGACACAGGAGAGTCCACAGGTCAATCCTCTTCCCAATTCCCAAGAAGGGCAGCACTAAAGTATGTGCTAACCATGGGACTACTGCACTTTTCTCCCATGCTAGTAAGATCATGCTGAAAAGCTTGCATGTTAGGCTTCATGCTAGGCGAACCAAGAAATTCCAGATGTCCAAGCTGGGTTTAGAAAAGGAAGAGCGACCAAAGATCAAATTGGCCACCTTTGCTGCATCATAGATAAAGCAAGGGCTTTCCAAGATAACATTTCCCTCTGTTTCATCAACTATTCTAAAGTCTTCGACTGTGTGGATCATCACAGACTGTAGAAAGGTCTTCAAGAGGTGGGAATAGCAAACCTTCCTACCTATCCCCTGAGAAACCTGTGTGTGGTTCAGGAAGCAACTGTTAGAACCCTCTAAGGAACAACTGATTGGTTCAAGATTGAGAAAGGTGTATGACAGGGCCGTATGCAGTAACCCTGTTTGTTTAACATGTATGCTGAGAACATCATGAGAAATGCTGGGTTGGATGATTAACAAGCTGGGATCAAGATAGGCAGGAGAAACTTCAAAAACCTCATATATCGGGATGATAGAACTCTAAAGGCATAAAGAAACGAAGAACTAAAGAGACTCTTGATGAGGGTAAAGGAGGAGAGTGAAAGAGTTGGCTTAAAGCTAAATATTTAATAAAACAAAGATTATGTCATCTGGCCCCATTACTTCATGGCAAATCATTATGGAAAAGTGGAAGTAGTGACAGATTTCATCTTCCTGGGCTCTAGGATCACTGAAGATGCCATGACATCAGAAGACGATTGCTTGTTTATAGGAAAGCTACGAAAAATCTAGCCAGTGTGTTGAAAAGTAGAGACATTACTCTGTCAACAAAGGTCCTCATAGTCAAGGCTATGGTCTTCCCAGTGGTCACGTAAGGTTGTGAGAGTTGGACCTTAAATATCCAAAGCACCAGTGAAATGACTCCTTGAACGCTGGTGCTGGGGAAGACTCCTGAAAGTCCTTTGGACTGCAAGGAGATCAAACCAGTCAATCTTAAAGGGGGTAAACCCTGACTACTCGCTGGAAGAATTGATGCTAAAGCTGAAGCTAAAGTATTTTGGTCATCTGATGGGAATAGCTGACTCATTGGGAAAGTCCCTGATGCTGGGAAAGATTAAGGGCAGAATGAGAAGAGGGCATCATATGATGAGATGGCTGGATGGCATCATTGATGCAGTGGACATGAACTTGGGCAAACTTCAGGACATGGTGAGGGACAGAAAAGATTGGTATGCTGTAGTCCATGGGGTCGCAAAGAATCGGGCATGACTGGGTGACCAAACAACAGCAGTGACAGTGAGATATAGAAATGTTATTCCTATACAGTATAGAAATGTTATTCGTATACAGCTTTATCTCATCTTCTGCTTTTTTGTGTTACCTTTGTTTACCTAAACCTGTACATTTTACAGCACCCTTAAACTTGAACTTCCTCAGTATCTTTTCCAAATAAAGACTGTCTCTTCTGGGAGAGCTACACAGCTCTGTTCTTAGGGTCTGACTCTCACCCTCTGCAGAATCTCTGTGCTACTCCCTAAGAGATGGGACAGGAAGTTTTATTCTTGTAGGGTCATTTCCATACAAGCAAATCTCTAGGCTTGGGGGGCAGGAGGGGGATGGGGCATCACTCTCTTCTTGGTTTGTCTCTCCCAATATGGAATCTCTCCCCTATAGAGAACATAGCATGAAATTATTGAAACTTAGTATTCTCAGTTTATTATGCCTGGGGTAAACTTTCTGTCCTATGGTTGTGAGCTGGTGGAGAAAGTGAGTCTTGGATCTCTTGCCTCGTCAGAGTTTCTACAATAGAGCTTAGAAGGATAAAGGGTGCTGAAGCCATCCCAACTGGAAACAAATCATTGTCTTCAACTGAAATCTGAAAAAAAGCAAGTTCTGTGTAATTTTCTACACCCACATGGAATAGAGTTTTCGTTGCACTAAACTGGGAAAAGTGGGAGGTGGGGAATAGTGAGAGAGTCAATTCGTAGGCAGGTTGATAAGAAGTCTGGGGGTCCCCGAGGAGAGAGGGATCTGGAATTCTCAAGGAGAAGGAAGGGACAAACATTTTTTTTTTCTCTACATTCCTAGTCTTAGTCACATAAAATGTTTTTATCTTTAAGCTTTGAACTGATGACAAACAAGTCAGTTTAAACTCTGTACTAAGGATTATATAACAGCAATGTATCCTACTTGAGGACAGTTTCTTTTTCCTGAAAACCTTCTGGCTAATCCTGTTATCTTAAAAATGTAAATTATGGGAGTGGGTCTAGTAAGATCTTTACATCCTCCAGACATTCTTTTATTTCATTGTAATAACTAATTAAAAAGTATATAACTCCATTGCTAACACTAGTGAGGGGGCACTCTTTCTGCCCCCTTCTGATCTCTATGTCAGAAGTTTTCTCTATTTCTTTTGTACTTTAATAAAACTTTATTACACAAAAGCTCTGAGCAATCAAGTCTCGTCTCTGGCCCTGGATTGAATTCTTCTCCTCCAGAGGCCAAGAATCCCGGTGTCTTTCATGGTTCAGTAACAACCTTTCAATAGGTCATAGTTCAAATGCCATAGACTCTAGCTGATCTTACAAAAACTTACTAGATTTTCTTGAATAAAAATTTACCCAGAGCCTTCCCTGATGGTGCCATGGATAGGAATATGCCTACCAATGCAGGGGATAGGTTCAATTCCTCGTCCTGGTCTAGGAAGATCCCACACACCACGGAGCAACTAAGAATGTGTGCCACAACTACTGAGCCCCTGCTCTAGAGCCCATGTACTGCAACTTCTGAAGCCTGCTGGCCTAGAGCCTGTGCTCCACAACAAGAGAAGCCACCAAAATGAGACGCCCCAGCACCACAACAAAGAGTGGCCCCTTCTTGCTGCAACTAGTGAAAGTCTGGGCATATCTACAAAGGCCCAGGACAACCAAAATAAAGAAATGAAAGAAAATATATTATTTGAAAAAGTTTCTCCATTTGCTGTAGGTTACAGAGAGATTTCTATGTATATTAAATATTTTTTTAAATAAAATTTACCAGCTACGACTGTTGTGCTGATAGAGGGGACCCATGGATCTTCTTATGATTCCACAATTCTAGAAGTGTTTTTTTCAAAAAACTTATTTTTACAGTGAATGAATCTAGGACTGTTCTGAGCATGAAAATAATAATAATAATGAGTTCTCATTCCAGGTTTATCACTTTAAATATATTATTTAACCTAAAATGTTCCTCATTTATAATATGGGCAACCTGTATACCCCTCAGACTGTGGTGAGGATTGGAACAGTATTATATAAAGCTTTGAAGTTGATTCATGCAGACACTTAATAGATGTCACTTCTCTGCTCTTAACACAAATGACTATCTCAGGCTAGATAACTATATTTGTAACTGTCACAGTGTCTGGAATATGGTTTATGTGTGCAATAAGTGTTGAGCTGGATTGAAGGATGGATAGATGACTGGAAGAATGGGTGAATGGTGAGTGATGTGTAAGGTTCTTATTATTGATTTACCAATATTATAAACCAGGGTTGGTGTTCAAATAATTTTAATGGTACATCTTGAGCAGTCTAATTAGAATTGATGCTGGATCTAAGGAATGGTTACATAATAAACAGGATACAGTAAGAAAAAACATCAGTCCACTCCTTCAAAAAATATTCAAAATTTCAAGTTGGTGACAGCAGATGATTAAACTATGGTTGAGGCCCTTCCAAGCATCCAAGAATAGGGCCCTGTGTAATTGAGCAGAACACATACCCATGAAGCCCATCCTCACACACTTTTTCCCAAGAGTAGTATCTTAGGGAACTCTTCCTGCTATTCCTTAGTTGTTCTTAGAGCCTAAATGCAGGAGTTCAAAGTAAGGGGCAAGGGCAGCCCTAGATGGCAGAAGACAGATGGCAAAGTAGGGGACTGTGGCTTAAGGCACTATGTATATATCAAGCATTTGGGTAATATTCAATACCTGAAAGCTCTATCATAATGAAAAACAAACTTAAAAAAGAACAATTAAAATTCAATTTTAGAAAATTTAGGGTCACATTACTTAAAGATTAATAAACCTATGCAGCTAGTGGGTCAGGAGTTCCAGGAGTTCTTTTGCAAGTTCAAACTCTGTGTAGATTTGGGACCACATGGTTGGCATAGCCAGTTTATTGGGACAATTCTAGTAGGGACTTCAAAGTTTATGGCAGGGAGTCCATAATTATTTTATTAGAAGAGCTTGTTATGCATGTTCTGAACTGGGGAATGGAAAAATTAGGTCCTAAAGACCCATGCAGTCTCCAATGATGTGGTCCCTTAATATTTCCCTGTCTATGGGGAAGTCCCCCCATTCCTATTTTTTGTATGATTTTGTTTCAAATTTCCCATTTGCATTTTTCATAATTAAAACAATGGTAAAAGATTAACAGTGATTACTCATGATACTAATTCTGGACTTACAGGTTGAACATCTCAGGTAATTCTAAAGGGTAAGAATGCATAAAAAAAGAAGCACCTTGATCCCTTTTATTTTCATTCTCTGCCCCTGCCCTGCAATTGGAGCAATAAATTGGCAGGGTGGGCCCAACTACCCACATTTACTGATTAGGTAGTACTCTATGAAGCAAAAAGAAGAAATACTGAGCAAAATATCATGACAAGTTAAAAACATAGCTCTCTGCAAGCAGAATTTGTCTCTTGTATTTTTCTTCTTTTAATGGACACAATCTAACACCATTTAAGTATATAAAAGAAAATGGGAATGAGGGGACAGGGTGGTGGAAAATGGGGAGATGCTCATCAAAGGGTACAAACTTTCAGTTGTAAGATGATGAAGTTCGGAGGACCAAATATATAGCATGGAGACTATAGTTAACATACTGTATTGTATACATGAAAGTTTCTATGAGAGTAAAACATGAATGCCCTCACCATGTCAACAATAACAAAATGCTGATTATGTGAGGTGAAGGATGTGTTAATTATCCTTGTTGTGGGAAAACTTTTACAATATATACTGGAGAGGGAGATGGGAGGGGGGATCGGGATGGGGAATAAGTGTAAATCTATGGCTGATTCATATCAATGTATGACAAAACCCACTGAAATGTTGTGAAGTAATTAGCCTCCAACTAATAAAAAAAAAAAAAAAAAAGATCACATTGTACATCTTAAACTTGCACTATAACTCAATAAATCTGAAGGAAACCACTGAAGGGAAAAAAGTTGAACAAAAAAGCAGTTATAATTTTTGTTGTGTATACCTCTGGAGCTGAAGAGAAATATCTAGTGCATAGTCCATGAACTCTAAGGTTCATGGGCTCAGTAACTGTGGTTCCCAGGCTCTAGAGCACAAATTCAATAGTTGTGTTGCATGGGTTTTTTGCTCTGGAGAATGTAGAATTTTCCACGACCAGGGATTTAACTCACATTTCCTACATTGACAGGACGATTCCTTCCCACTGAGCCACCAGGTAAACTCTGGAGTTAGTTTCTTAATTTCTGTCCCATATTTTTAATTGTTAGTGTGTAGAAAAAGGACTGATTATTCCTTGTTGATTTTGTATTCTGCAGCTTACTGAATGGATATGTTAGTTGATGTATTTTTGACTTAGTCTGCAGGATTTTCTTTACAGATTCTCATGTCATCTATCTACAAGCAGAGGCAATGTTACTTCTTCCTTTCCAATTTCTTTCTTTTTTTGCCTAATTGCTCCGTGTGGGATTTTGGATGCTATATTGAATAGAAGTGGTGAGGAGGGCACCCTTTTCTTGTTCTGATCTTAGATGAAAAGCTTTTAGAGTTGTATCACTGAGTATGGTGTTGGATGTGTAGTTGTCATATATGGCCTTTTCATGTCTAGGTTTATTCCTTTTGTATTTAATTCATCGAGAGATACTATTATGAAAGGGTGAAGAATTTTAACAGATTTTTTTATGCATCTGTTGAGGTGATGCTATGATTTCTATCCTTCATTCTGTCAATGCAGTGTGTAGCATTTATTGTGATCAGTATGATGAACCATGCTTGCATCCAAGTGGTGCATCTCATATGATCTTGATGTATATTCTTAGAATGTGCTTTTGAATTTGGTTTGCTCATATTTTGAGAATATTGAAATGTACATTTCTTAGTGATATTTTTCTTCTTGCATTGGCCTTATCAGGTATTGTGTCAGAGTAAGTCTGGTCTTATGATGATTTGGGCGGAATTTGTTTTTCTTCAATATTTAGGAAGGGTGATCATTAATATTGGTTGAGTGGAATTCACTATTTCTACTTAACATTTAGTAGAATTCACTAATGAGGCCACCTAGACCTGGGGGTTTCATGTGTGTGTGTAAGGATCCTTGTAGAATTTTCATTATGGACTCAATGTCCTTACTAGATTTAAATATGTTCAGATGTTCTATTTCTTCATGATTCAGTCTTGGTAGATTCTGTTTGTAACACTGTATCTTTTTCTTCTAGGTTAATAAACTGCTGGCATGTATTATTCATATTGTAATTTCCTGGTAACTCAGTTGGTAAAGAATCTGCCTGCAATGCAGGAGACCCCAATTCATTCAATTCCTAGGTTGGGAAGATCCACTGCAGAAGGGATCTGCTACCCAGTCCAGGAATCTTGGGCCTCCCTGTTGGCTCAGACAGTAAAGAATCCTCCTGCAATTTTGGAGACCTGGGTTTGATCACTAGGTTGGGAAGATCCCGTGGAGGAGTGCATGGCAACCACCTCCAGTACCCTTGCCTGGTGAATCCCCATGGATACAGGAGTCTGGTGGGCTGCAGCACATGGCATTGCAAAGAGTTGGATATGACTGAGTGACTAAGGACACACCCATTGTTCATCTTAGTCTACTATGGTCCTTTGTATTTATGTATTATAAATTATATTCTTCTTTCATTTCTGATTTTATTCACATCATCTATCTTCTTTTATTAGTCAGTCTAGATGAGATCGTGTCAATTTTGTTTACTTTTTAAGAAACACAATATTTTTTCACTGACGTTTCTGTTGATTATCTAGTACATATTTCATTTATTTCTCTTCTTAACATGAACATGAACTCATGGTCTGTCATATATGATCCTTTGCAACCCCATGGACTGTAGCCTGCCAGGCTCATTTTAATCTGGAATTTTCCAGGCAAGAATACTGCAGTGGGTTTCCATTTCCTATGCAGGGGAACTTCCTAACACCGGGATAGAGGCTGCATCTCTTGGTCTTCAGAATTGGCATGGATTCTCTACCATGGACCCACCAGGGAAACCCTGGATCAAAGTGTACCATGAAGGAAATGTATATGGTACATTAAGACAGAGCAACAGTGCTCACTTCGGCAGCATATATACTAAAAAAAGACAGAGCAACAATAGGATAAAACTACTTTAATGGGAAAATAAGAAAAAACAGAAAACCTATCTGGAAAGATACCAAGAGGTATCACATGAGGTAACATTTAAGATATGATCTGAGGGCTGAGGAGCTATACACCAGCATGAAAATGAAAGTGTTAGTCACTCAGTTATGTCTGATTCATTGCTACCGCATGGACTGTAGCTTGTCAAGCTCCCCTGTCCATGGAATTCTCCAGACAAGAATACTGGAGTGGGTTGCCATGCCCTCTTCCAGGGGATTACCTGTATATCTTCTTGTCTCACTTGTGCAAAATACATACAATGCAGAGAAGAACATCCATACTCATCCTGGATATTTTAAGCTACCTAATGGAGCATTCAGGCACTGGGAGTAGGATTCCTTACAACTTCTTCCATCTCTTGGGAATGTTTTAGTCATGGTCAGTATGTTTTCATATTGGACTGAAGCTTTACCTTGCAGACAGGCTACTAACGCTTTTCTGGCTAAATTCCTTTAGGAAAAGATTATCCCTATCTGGGGTACTCCTCTCAAACTTCACAATGATCAAGGCACCCATTTCACTGGTCAATTACTTTGGCTAGTTTGACAACACTTTCACTGTGCTGACCACCCTCAGTCCTCTGGGTTAGTCAAATGCACTAATGACATTTATTAAGACTCTGTTGGCAAAATTTGTAGAATCCCTCCAATCACCACAGCCAAAAGCATTGCCACTCTCCCTTCTGAATCACAGATACACCCTGTTTGGAATTCATAAACTCTTGCCCTTTGAAGTAGTCACAGGAGAGCTACATGGCCCCCGTTGAAATCTTGTTTGCCAAACCTCTGATGGTGTCACAATGCTTTTGATGATCTCCAGTATCTATGATCATGATAAAATGAACTTTATGTAAAAAGTGCCTGAGAGTTCTCCCTCTTACATCTCCTTGTTACTCTAATGTGGCTTCAATATGCTTTCAAACTGTGCACTTTCACTCTAACATGGGATACTACACCCAAGAAATGTCCTATTTGGCTTGGGTGGGAGGCAAAAAGCTATTGATACTGCAAAATCTGAATCTTGATCAGTGATGTTTTCAGAGAAAGATCTTGATCAAAGGGGAGAAATTAATAAAGTAAAAATTAATGAAGAGAAACTTCCATTAAAATAGAGTTAGGAAGCCAGAAGGGAGATCTCTCAGAGTTAACAGGAGAGCCCACCAGGAAGAAGCAAGGCTTCCTTTTCTTGCCTGAGAAAAGAGACTGAGAGCTGAGCCCATGAGAGACTGACAAGACTCAAGCAATGAAAAGCCACCACATTTCAAACCCTCAGCCTCCCATGGACACATTGCTTAGTGTAGCCGTCCGAACTTCCTTTCTTTCTTTAAAATGTTATCTTATGCCTGGTAGTGAGACTTTCATATGGCTCAACATGCAGACCCTGAATTGCAATTCTTGGTTGATCTGTAATAAACTCATTTTTGTTGGAGCAGTACATCACAGTCTGTTTTAGGTCAACCCAATCTTAAGAGTAGTCTGGATATATCTGCACTAGTTTAGTGTCTTCCCAGTACTAATATTCTAGGTAGGAAAACAAAAATAAAACCAACAAAAAGCACTGTAGGTTTCTTTGAATGAGTCTTAAAATCATGCAGGTTTTCATTTTGCCTCAAGTTACACAAAATGCATGACCCACACAGAAGTCACACCAGGGGTGGGAACAGAATCAAGGATCTATGAGAGAATATTGAGAGACTTCCCTTAAAAGGCTGTGAATCTCCCCAACCAAGGAAGAGGTGTGGAAAGTGTGTCCTCTCCTCACATCCATTCCAGCAAGCAAGAGGGTGTTCAAGACCACTCCTTAGAGCTTCTAGTGTGCTTCCTCCCCACCATGAACAAAACAGTACTGTGATGTGGTGGCAGGAGCCCGGGTCTGGGTGAATTTGCCCAGGCCTACAGCTTGAGCCTCACCTAGGACACACCCCCACACCTTGAGACATCACCATCACCATGGTAGACAGTTTGGTCCAGTTCCCCTTGTCCCAGGAGAAGCCACAGGCCTCTCCAAGAGTCTCAGACTAGAGGCAGAGAGCCCTTAGCCTTAACCCACAAACCTCCCAGAGAGAGACTCCTGCCTCCTGCCTGAATCCTGCTCCCCACCTTTCAACCTCAGAGGGAGAAATTTCCCTCAGAATCTCAGAGAAAGGAGAGCAAGGACGGCCTCATGGGTGAGGCAGGAGAGGCCAACCTCACAGAGGTAGCCTCTTCCTTCTCTCCTCAAGCAAAAGGGAAACACCCGGCATCCTTGGGAAGTGGAGACCCGCTCCTAGCCCTAGATGCAAGCAGCCTGAGCAGGGACGCATAGCCCAAGGACACCATTGCAGGTTGAAAGGGAAATCTGCCCAAGAATTTAATCGCTAAGAGAGTGTGAGGCTCTAACAAGTCGTTTAGTGTGAAGAATGGGTACGGCTTCATTAGTAGGCAGGATGCCGAGGAAGATGTGTTCATTCACCAGACGGCAATCACCAGGAACATTCCCCGCAAATAACAACAATGCATGGGTGACAGTGAGACGGTGGAGTTCAACATGGTGCACGGCGACCTGGGCACCAAGGCCACTAAACTTATTGGGCCACCAGCTTAGCCCCAGTGAAGGGAAACCACTATGCTACCAACCACCAGCTCTTCCGCTGGTGCTTCAAAATCCCGCTGCGTGTGTGGCCACCACACAGTCTTAAGGGCACCAAGTACAACGTGGATGAACCAAAGGCAGTGGTGAAGGGTTCACTGTGGTCAAGGGCATCAGAGGCCATCTGCCTAGCCACCCTCAAGACCAATGACTGAGGCACTTCCCGCCCTTCCTCATTGCCCCAGCTGTGACCTGCCGCCCGGTGGATCTTGGTGACCACCAGCTGCCCCTGGTCTGACCACCTGCCTGGGTCCACTCCCACCGAAAGGCTGGAGGGACATCTTTGGTGTGGTCCTGGCACCAGCTACCTGCTGAGTCACCCTAGGGCCAGAGACACCACTCCTGGTAGAAGAGCTTACCAAGCATCACTGAGGAGCCCGAAGCAGAGCACAGGGAGAACGCGTGCAACTCCAGCAGCAATCCACACCAGAGGCCTCCTCCACGCTATGGATCTCACTGCCCAAATAACCTGCTCCACCGCAGGCAACAAGCACCTGGAGCCCAGGGCCAGGATTCCGTGGGAGGAGAGGGCAAGATCAAGAAGAGCCCCACAGAAACACCTACCTCTCTCGCTGTGGCCAAGGAAAACAATGCCACTCAGGAGGAGAACCCCTTGGTCATGGATGTACCCTCTGCCGCCTGGGCTGAGTAACACCTCAGCTCCCTTCTCAGGGAGTACCTGACCTGGGCTACAGGTGATGTCCCCTTTAGGTGATGATGCCTCTTGTTGTAGCTCAGTCCAATCATCCACATGTACTGTTAGATTTGGGCCCTGAAAAATGTACATGCCCTTTACCCAAGGTGTGAGGATAAATTAAAAGATCTATGTACTTCTAAATTCCTTCATACCATCTGCCTTGGTAGTTTCTGTACACACATTCTCACACACACACACACTGACACACTGGCACACATCTCTGACTCTGTTCTTTTAAAAGATCTGACCAGGACCACAGCTATTAGTCTACATCCCAAAGTGAACTAGGTGAAATAATTTAAAAAAAATTTTAATTCTTAATACAAAAACAAAGGTTATCTCATACTGAAGATGATCTGACATAGCTATTATGATATTAATTGATTGGTCATTTTCTCAATAAACTATTTCATGGTGCTTTCATCTGTTATCACTGTGGTCTGAAATTTTTTAAAGCCTACTTAACCATAATTGCATTGAGACAGTCATTTCAATCTATTTTTAGAATGAGTTTTAGGGAAGATCATACACATTGATCTCTTTACAAGTTATGAATTTAAGACTAATTCTGGACTTAAAGGTTGAACATCTCAGGGTACTCTAAATGGTAAGAATGCATGAAAGAAGTACTCTGATCTCTTTTATTTTCATCCTTGTCCCATGGCCTGGAATTGGATCAATAATTGGACAGGGTGGGCCCAACTACCCACAATTACTGTTTAGGTAGTACTCTATGAGGCAAAAAGATGAAACACTGAGCAAAAAATCATGGCAAATGAAAAATGTGGCTCTCTTCAAGTAGAATTCACCTCTTTTGTATATTTTTCTTTTAGTGGACACAATGTAATACCATTTAAGTATATAAAAGTAAATGGATGTTTCTCTGTACAAACATGGCTGATTCATGATGATGTATGGTGAAAAGCACCACAATATTGTAAAGTAATTAGCATCCAATTAAAATAAATAATTTAATAAAAATAAGAGAAAATGGGCATGAAGGGTTGGGGTGGTCAAAAATGAAGAGATGTTCATCAAAGTGTACAAACATTCACTGGTAAGATGAGTGAGTTCTGAGGACCTAACGTACAGCATGGAGACTAGGGTTAACAGTACTGTATTATATACTTGAAAGTTGCTATGAGAGTAGTAGATTAATGTTCTCACCATGACAACAACAACAAAATGCTAATTATATGAGGTGAAAAAAGTGAAAGTGAAGTAGCTCAGTCGTGTCCAATTCTTTGCGACCCCATGGACTGCAGCCTACCAGCCTCCTCCATCCATGGGATTTTCCAGGCAAGAATACTGGAGTGGGTTGCCATTTCCTTCTCCAGGAGATCTTCCCGACCCAGGGATGGATGTGCTAATTAACTTTACTGTAGGATACAATTTAGAATATATACTTGTATAAAAATTATCACATTGTACATCTTAAACTTACACTATATCTCTATAAATCTGATGGAAAACACTGAAGCAAAAAAGTGAGCATAGAAGCAGGTATAATATTTGTTGTGCATACCTCTGGGGCTGAAGAGAAATGTCTTGTGCATAGTCCATGAATTCTAGGGCGCATGGGCTTAGTAACTGTGGTTCCTGGGATCTAGATCACAAATTCAACGGTTGTATTGCATGGTCTCAGCTGCTCCACAGCATGTGGAATCTTCCAGGACCAGGAGTCTAACCCATGTCTCTTACGTTGATAAGAGATACTTTCCCACTGGGCCACCTGGAAAACTCTGGAGTCACTTTGTTAATTTCTCTTTCATAATTTTCATTGTTAGTATTACTGCCAGTTTCCCTAGTAAGTTTCAAATTCTGGACCCTGGACACAAATTTTACAGGGTCCATCTTGTGCTGGGTTGAGGTATCGAACATGGGAGTTTTTGTTGGGATTTTTTTTTTCCTGGAGAGTAAAATGAACAGCCCCAAAGAGCAGGAGGAATCTGAACCTTACTCTCATCACTGTCTCTTGGAAAATTCAGTATCACGTACATACTGTGGAACAAGGAGAAAAAGCCAATGCAACTTGCTCCCAAGCAAGCCTTGGACATATTCTGGTAGATTATGCCAAATTTGAAAGTGCCTTCTGCAGGACACCTTCCCCGTGAGTTCTTTGGCTTCATTTCTCAGAGTATAAATCAGGAAGGCATAAAAATAGGAGACACATATAAGCAAGAATAAGAACCACTTCAGGGGCCAAATGGTGAGCAGAGAGGAAGTGACTCCCAGTGTGCTAGCCTGCTCTGGCACCTGGAGACTGAGGACCAGGCAGGGTTGGGATGTTAGGAATGTCACAGAGGGCCCCGCTTCAGCTGGAACCCATCTGGCCATTGTGATGACTTCAGGGCAGAAGATAAGGAGGCTTGTGGGGGTCAACTGGAAGTAGGGTTTAAAGGGAAGTGGTGATATTTCCATCAGGCAACCGAAAAAGTGATGTGGAGTGACAGAATGTCATCTCCTTGCCAGTGTATTCTTTCTGAACCTGGTGCTCTACTAAGAGCATGGTTGATTTTCTCTCTTTATTTTTCCATTTGTTGAATCCAAATGCTATTGTGAACAGAGCAGGCCAGTGGGTATGTGTTCCTGTAGAGGAGAGAGCCAAGTGAGAAAGGAAGATATTAGACCAGAGACCAGAAACAAAGAGCTACTGATGTGTTTTGTGTGGCCTACAGTGTTCCTAAAAATGATTGTGCTCAGTCCTAAGTCCTGTCTGACTCTTTGCCACCCCATGGACTACATCCCACCAGGCTCCTTTGTCCATGGGATTTCCCAGACAGGAATGCTGGAGAAGGATGTCATTACCTTCTGCAGGAATAGAGGACTTTTAGGGCAGTGAAACAACGCTGTATGATGTTGTGATAAATACATGACACTGCATGAGAGGGAAGCATGACATTCTGCAGTCCATGGGGTCACAAATATTTGGACACGACTGAGCAACTGGACTGAAATGATATATTTTTCAAAACTTGTAGAACCTTACACCACCAAAAGTGAATTAATGTATGCATATTAAAATTTTGACATCAAGAATAGAATATAGAATTTGAATAAAAAATCTAATTAGATTACAAAGGTATGAAGACAACTCAGTAAGATCTCCTGAGTTAAGTACCTTTGGGAAAGAATGGATTTGTGAGATAATCTAGTTGATAGTGTTCTTTCTTTTAGGGTACAGGTTAAAAACCCTGATACTCTTATACATGTATTCTTGAACAACTAAAGAAAAGACACATAATTATACATATATTTCTTCTGTTGGCTGAAAGGGTTTAAAAGAAATGATACTCCTGAAATCTGCAAGAAGCAATGACATAGAAGGAAGCACAGATCTTGGGTTGCAGTACTCTTTTCCAATAATAGAACTCAGACTTCTTGGAGAAATGACTGATTTTAGGACTCAGAAAGGAAATATAGAAGAGGAGTCTGGAGGATCTTACTGTGTCAAAAAGGAAGTGCTAAAAAATAAGTCAGTCCACAGTAATGGGATTATGTCAAAGAAGACAGGAATGAGCTTCCAATGGTTAAAACTGTAACAAGATGAGCATGAAATAAATTAAGTCATTTTTTATCATAACAAACTGTGGATAATTCTTTAAAAGATGGGAATACCAGACTACCTGACATGCCTCTTGATAAATCTGTATGCAGGCCAGGAAGCAACAGTTAGAACTGAATATGGAACAAAAGACTGGTTCCAAATAAGGAAAGGAGTATGTCAAGGCTGTATATTGTCACCCTGCTTGTTTAACTTATATGCAGAGTACATCATGAGAAACTTTGGACTGGACGAAACACAAGCTGGAATCAAGATTGCTGGGAGAAATATCAATAACCTCAGATATGCAGATGACACCACCCTTATGGCAGAAAACAAAGAAGAATTAAAGAGCTTCTTGATGAAATTTAAAGAAGAGAGTGAAAAAGTTGGCTTAAAACTCAACATTCCAAAAACTAAGATTATGGCATCTGGTCCCATCACTTCATGGCAAATAGATGGGAAACAATGGAAACAGTGTCAGACTTTATTTTCTTGGACTCCAAAATCACTGCAGATGGTGACTGCAGCCATGAAATTAAAAGATGCTTGCTCCTTGGAAGAAAAGTTATGACTAACGTAGACAGCATATTAAAAGGCAGACGCATTACTTTGTCAACAAAGGTCCATCTAGTCAAAGCTATGGCTTTTCCAGTAGTCATGTATGGATCTGAGAGTTGGACTATAAAGAAAGCTGAGCACCAAAGAATTGGTACTTTTGAACTGTGGTGTTGGAGAAGACTCTTGAGAGTCCCTTGGACTGCAAGGAGATCCAACCAGTCCATCCTAAAGGAAATCAGTCCTGAATATTCATTGGATGGACTGATGCTGAAGCTGAAACTCCAATATTTTAGCCACCTGATGGGAAGAACTGACTCATTGGAAAGGACCTTGATGCTGGGAAAGATTGAGGGCAGGAGGAGAAGGGGATGACAGAGGATGAGATGGTAGGATGGCATCACTGACTCAATGAACATGAGTTTGAGAAAACTCTGGGAGTTGGTGATGGACAGGGAGGCTGGAGTGTTGCAGTCCATGGGGTCACACAGAGTCAGACAAGACTGAGCAACTGAACTGACTGAAGTCATCTTTTGGAATATACTCCAATGTATAAAATAAATATCTATGGGTGAATACTGATATAAATAAATGATTGAATACATATGAGAGAATAGACCAATTTCCCATACAGATGAATTTCATATAACTGACATATGTTATTTGGCTCTCAGGGAGGTGGAGTATAACTCCCTATTCGTTAAGATTGTGTCACACATAGTGACTTCCTTCTAAAAAAATACAACAATATGGAGAAGGAGAAAGAGAGTAACTTGACAGTGGAATAACCTGAGAAAAGCTACTTCAGCCAGGTGGTCAAAGTTAACTTTAAGAGGGATAAGGCGTGTTGATAGAGTCTCACAATGAAAAGGACACTCCACATCTTCAGTGTTCCTTCCCCCAAATCCATCATTCCAGGCTAATAGAAAAAACATCAGACAAATCCAAGTTGAGGAGCATTTTATAAAATACCTGACTAGAACTCCTTGTAACTATTAAAAACATAAAAATATGGGAAGTCTGAGAAATGGTCACATCCAAGGAGAGCCTAAAGAGACATGGCTACTAAGTGCAATGTGGGATCTGGGATGAGTTCTTGTAACAACAACAACAAAAAATGACATTAGGTAAAAATTAAGAAAATCTTAGTAGGAAATATCTTAGAAATGAAGTAGGCACTCTAGTTAAGAATATGTGTGATTTATGAGACATTTCTGATATATGGGAACAACTATCTTTGCTTATTTGTAAACCTATACTTTTCTAAGATTCTTTAATGCTTTCTTCAAGTGTCTGGTGGACATTTTCAATTGCATGCTTCCTCCAAAAGTGGTTCTGTTTTGCATAATTACTCCACAGTACTGAATAGAGTACATTAGTACAGTTCCTTTATTTCAAGCCTGGGATGTCTGGAAGCATGTGTAAAAGCAGCAGTATATAGCCAAATCTGTTAGTTGGGTACTGAGGCTAACTTTATTGGATTTACAAGCAAATTGGTCTTACAAGCACACTCTCAGGATGGAATGCATTCATATGCAGGAAACATCCTATAAGAGACAAGTCTGCAACTCAGAAAAGGGCTTTCATTTGGCCATGCTGGTGTTCTGATCTTGTTCCTCCAGCATCCAGAACAGTGTGAAATAAGTTCTTGTTGTTCACCAGCCCCTCTGTGCATGTTATTTTGTTATACCAGCACAAATGCACACATATATACACACATACACACATACACATTACGTATATGATAAAGGTGGAAGTTGTCATTTTACACTTGGAGAAGAAAGTTTGTTCAACAAATTGTACTGCACCAATTTAGAAACCTCTGGAAAAAAAATATAAACTTTAAGAATTATTTTTCTATATCCCATAATTCATATATAAGTTCCCTACCTGAAATGTGGTTTATCTATCTTTGGCAATGTCCACTTATTCTTCAAAAGTTTAATTCAAGACCCTACCCTGTCTTCTCCTTCTCTCTCTTGCTGAGCAACTCATCATAAAGCAATTAGGTGAGATGGATCAAGACAGACATCTATGGTGGTGGGGGCACGGAAACATATTGGGCCAGAGTGAGAAATTAGAGGTGAAGTAGGGGTGAATAAGACATCCATGCACTCAGAGTAGCCTAGTATGGGGAATCAGAACTCAAATAGGGTGAAGTGATAAGATCCATAAAAGCAGGGAAGGGAGGTGTGTTACATGAGATGTCAGAACTTGAGAATGGAAAAGAGGATATCCATGGTAGGACTTGTCATGGGCAGTCAGTGCCAAAGTGGGAATAAGTAGGCATTCATAGAGAAGAGCAGCTTGCAAAGAGAAGCCCAGTTAGTCTGGAGGATATTAAATAGGACGCTGGCCTGGCATGCAGAGCAAAAGCCCAAGTCCAGAGCAGAGGAAATCCACAAGGAGGAAGCACTTTGCGTAGCAAGTCAGAGGCCAAGTAAGGGGAGGAAGGCCTCCATGCATGATAGTGGGGCAGCCCTGTGTGGGCATTTAGAGGCTGAGTAGAACAAGGAGAGTGTCTTCACATGGGGGTGTCCCAGTGCTGAGTATCAAAGCCCAAGCAGATTAAGTGGGGGTATGTTTATAAAAGGGTTGCCCAGAATGGGTGTCAGAGCCTGATCATGTTGAGAAAGGCATTCATATGGATTGGGGACATTCCAGCAGTTTGTGATATCAGAGGCTGAGCTATATAAGGAGGATACACACACAACGCACACACACACACAAGCATGCACATGCACATTTGCACTTTCAAAACTTTGTCTACTGAGAGGAACTGGGAAATAATAAGTACATATAACCATTATATATTAGATTTTAATTTCTATCATCCACTGAAAGTAATTTGGGATTCTCGGAGGCCATTAATTCCATGACTAGAGCAAGGAAAGTACAAGATATGCAAGGGGCATCTTGTACCAAAAGCATCAAATTGTTCCAAGAATGATGGGGAGATGTCAAAAGGACAGAGAAGCCAGCTTAAAGAGGTTCCCACTTTCCAAGACTGGGACAATGTAAACATCAAAATAAATAATGACAGTGAGATATCATGATTCATTTAGTAAAATATGAGACTATTAATCAAATAGATATGAATAAATTAATAAATCTAAATTTTGATGAGAAATAAAATGTTTGCCTTATTAAAATACAAAAATAATTATTAATTTCAAGATAGGGGAGAGTAACTTGACATTGGAGAAGCTTGACTGCAACCACTTCAATCAAGTGATCCATGTGAACATCATCAACAATGGGACACATTGAAATCATGAACCACGTTATAGAATGAGGTGATATTAACACAGTATAATTTCCTTCATTTTCCTGTCAAACATGCAAAACATGAAATTCATATGAGGAAATACTGGATAAACCAAAATTGAGGAGAATTCTACAAAATAACTTGTGCCCAACTAATAGTGGCCTCATAGAATGACTTGGGAAATGTTCCTTTCAACTTCTATTGATACATTTAAAATGTATGTATGGAGAATTGGCAGGGCTTTTGATTTAAATATTTGGGAGAATTAACCAGGAAGGTTATCTGGGTCTGTGTGTGGTTGGGGTGAACTTTGTGAGGTGGCTTAAAGAAAAAGTTCAAAAATTGCTAATTCTATCTCTTTGCTGTTCGTATTTTCTTGAGTGAAATTCATCCATTTGTATATTTGTCATTTAAATTTTCTAATTTGTGTCACATTATTCTCTTATTATTATATTTATTTCTCTAAAATTGGTGGTAATTTTTTTTCTTCTTTTAGTCCTAGAGTTAGGAATTTGCATCTTCTTCCTCCCTTTAATCAATATTGTTATAGTTGTGTCAATTTATTTATCTTTCTAAAGATAGGTTTTTCACTTCTCTATTTAATTTATTTTGATCCTATATTAATTGTTTACTATGCCTGGTTAACTTGAGTTTAATTTGATACGTCCTCTAGCTTAGGTGTGTTGTGTTTTCATCTTCATCCTTCTCAAAGAACAGTTGACCTTTGAACAACAGGAGTGTGAACTGTGCAGGTCCACTTATACAAAGTTTTTTTTTTTTTTTTTTTTTTTACTCAATAGTACATACTAGAGCACTATACAATCTGAAGCTGCTTGAATCTTCAGAGGTGAAATAATGTATGTGGAAGAACCAATGGGAATTTACAGTATGTCTCAAAGAGCTCAAACAGGGTCTCTGTATCATCCTAGAGGGGTGGAATGGGGAGGGAGATGGAAGTGAGGATCAAGAGGGAAGGCATATATGAATACTCATGGCTAATTCATGTTGAGGTGTGACATAAAACAAAATTCTGTAAAGCAATTATCTTTTAATTAAAAATAAATAAATTAAAAAGAAAGTGAATTGTTAAAGTTTAACAATTATTCTTGAATTGTCTATTTCTCTCTTCATTTCTATCTGTAATTTTTCCTCCACGCATTTATTAGTTGTCTTGTTAGGTACATATACAATCGTTATGTCTTCCTAATAGAGTTCCCTTTCTATTATTATAAAATGTCCTTCAATGTCCCTAGTAACAATTCTTATTAAAAGTCCTTTTTCATTGACATGACTAAAGTAGAGCCAGTTCTCTCTTTGGTTGATGTTTGCATGATATATAGTTTTTAGCTATTTCCCTTAAAATCTAAATCTTTGACTGTGAATTATGTCTCCCATAGATAGCATATAATTGGATTTCTTTTTTCTATCTAGTTTGATTAGAATGTTCAATTAATTCATATTTTATATCATGAATGATATGTTCAAATATGTGCTTGCCAATTCTTTTTTATATTTTCTAAAATTCATGTATTTTTGTTCTTATTTTTATCTTTATTACCTTCATTTGTAAATGAATGTTTTCAGTGTAGCATTTGCTTTACTTTAATGATATATTTTAAATTTTATTTTCTTAGTTACTACACCAGGACTTTCTATATACATATTAACTTACTAGCTCTAATTCAAATTTCTACTAACTTAATCACATTGAGAATAAACATCAAGATCCCGGAAATCAGTGAACTAAAATGGATGGGAATGGTTGAATTTAACTCAGATAACCATTATGTCGACTGCTCTGGCAAGAATCCCAAAGAAGAAATGGAGTATCCTTCATGATCAACAAAGATTCTGAGATGCAGTACTTGGGTGCAACTTCCAAAATGACAGAACTTAGTTCATTTCCAAGGCAAACCATTCAACATCTCAGTAATTCAAATCTATGCCCCTACCACAGATGCTGAATAAGCTGAAGTTGATCAGTTCTATAAAGTGCCAGAAGACCTCCTAGAAGTAAAACCAAAAGCAGAATATTTTTTTTAATTTTTAAAAATTAATTTTTATTGGAGTATAGTTGCTTTACAATTTTGTGTTAGTTTCTGCTGTAGAGCAAAGTGAATCCATGATACATATACATATATCCCCTCTTTTTCTGATTTTCCTTCCCATTTAGATCACCACAGAGCAGTGAGTAGAGTCCCCTAAGCTATACCTAAAGTGTCTACTTTTCCCTCATTTTAAAAAGCATGGGAGGGAAGGAGGAGCCAAGATGGCGGAGGAGTAGGACGGGGAGACCACTTTCTCTCCTACAAATTCATCAAAAGAATATCTGAACGCAGGGCAAACTTCACAAAACAAATTCTGATCGCTAGCTGAGGTCATCAGGAGCCCAGAAAAGCAGCCCATTGTCTTCAAAAGGAGGTAGGACAAAATATAAAAGATAAAAAGTGAGACAAAAGAGCTAAGGACGGAGATCCGTCCCGGGAAGGGAGTCTTTAGAGGACGTTTCCAGACACCGGGAAACCCTCGCACTGGCGGGCCTGGGGGAAGTGTTTTGAATCTAGGAGGGCAATCTGACTGGGAGGGAAACAATAAATAAAACCCACAGATTACGTGCCTAAAAGCAACTCTCAGCAGAAAAGTACCCCAGACACCCGCATCCGCCACCAGCAAGTGGGGGCGGCACAGAGACGAGCGGGTGGCATTGCTTGGGGTAGGGTCCGGGCCTGAGTGCCCTGAGGATAATCGGAGGGAGCTTTTGTGAGTTGCCAACTTGAACTGTGAGAGAGCAGGGAAGAGAGAGAAAATTAACCGGCCTGAACACGGTGCCGGCCGTTCGCAGAACTAAGGGACCAAGAAAGTCCAGAGAAGAGCTCGCAGACTGCGGACCGGCCCAGACCCGCCGGAGGCGGGAGCAGGTCACGGCGAGACACAGGGCGCAGGCACCCGACCGGCGCGGGTGGGGACTGGGGCTGGGGAAGCAGAGGGCAGAAGGCGCACGCACCCGACTGGTGCCGGCGGAAACCGAGATTGGGACCGCGGAAGGTAGTGGGCATGCCGCACCTGGGGAGAGTGTGCTTGTCAAGCTCCTGGCTGCCTGGACCGCTCTGACAGGGAAGGCACAAGAGTGGACGAAGCCTTTTGTTCCGTGCTTTTGTGGAACACCCGAGGGCTGGAGCTGCGTGCAGCGCGCGGCGCGCTCCATATAGAGCAGCCGGGATCCTGAGCAGCGCAGACCGAGAAAGCAGCGCCAGCCTCTCCCCGCAGCGCCAGCCCCTCCCTGCAGCACCAGCCCCTCCCAGCAGGGCGACAGAACTAGCTACCTGAATAAGAGTCCACCTCCGCCCGCCTGTGTCAGGGCGGAAATGAGGCTCTGAAGAGACCGGCAAACAGAAGCCAAATAAACAAAGGGAACCGCTTCAGAAGAGAGTGGTGCAACAGATTAAAATCCCTGTAGAAAACACTGATTACACCGGAAGAGGCCTGTAGATATCGAGAAGTGTAAGCTGGAACGAGGAGATATCTGAAACTGAGCCGAACCGACACTGACCGCAACAGCTCCAGAGAAATTCCTAGATATATTTTTACTCTTTATTTTTTTTAAATAAGAAAAAAAAAAATTTTTATTTTTTCTTTTTTATTTTTTCTCTTTTATTTTCCTTTAAAATTCCCTATTACTCCCCCATTACTCCTTAACTTTCATTTTCATAGATTTTTATGATTTTTTTAATTAGGGAAAATTCTTCTTTTTTTCTTTTTTCTCCTTTTTCTCTTCTATTTTCTATTTTTCTTTTTCTCATATTTCTTTTAAAGTCCTCTAGTACTGCTCTACTACTCCTTAATTTTCATTTTCAATACACTATAAACTTACCAAAAAAAAAAAAAAGAGAAGCCCTATTTTTTAAACTGAACTTCATATATATTTTTAAAATTTTTCTGTGTGTGTTTTGGTTTTTGTTTTTAATATAGTATTTTTAAGAGTCTAATCTCTACTCTAGATTTTTAATTTTTGTTTTTCAATATATGATATAAATTGTGAACATTTAAGAATCCAATATTCAGTTCCCATTTTTATTCAGGAGTGTGTTGATTTTTCTCTCCCAATCTTAACTCTCTGTTTTCTACCTCAGAACACCTCTATTTCTTCCTTTCCCCTTCTCTTCCCAATCCAATTCTGTGAATCTTTGTAGGTGTCTGGGATACGGAGAACACTCTGGGAACAGACAACTGCGTAGATCTGTCTCTCTCCTCTTGAGTCCCCCATTTTCTCCTCCTGCTCATCACTATCTCCCTCCTCCCTCTCCCCTTCTTCATGTAACTCTGTGAACCTCTCTGGGTGTTCCTAACAGGGGAGAATCTTATTGCCATTAACCTAGAAGTTTTATTATCAGTGCTGTATAGTTGGAGAAGTCCTGAGACTACAGGAAGAATAAAACTAAAATCCAGAGGCAGGAGACTTAAGCCCAAAACCGGAGAACACCAGAAAGCTCCCGACTACATGGAACTTTAAGTAATAAGTGACCGTCCAAAAGCCTCCATACCTACACTGAAACCAACCACCACCCAAGAGCCAATAAGTTTTAGAGCAAGACATACCAAGCAAATTCTCCAGCAATGCAGGAACATAGCCCTAAACGTCAACATACAGGCTGCCCAAGGTGACACCTAACACATAGACCCATCTCAAAACTCATTACTGGGCACTCCATTGCTCTCCAGAGAGAAGAAATCAAGTTCCACGCACCAGAACACTGACACAAACTTTCCTAACCAGGAAACCTTGACAAGTCAATCGTCTAAACCCTCCCACTGGGTAAAATCTCCACAATAAAAAGGAACCACAGACCTCCAGAATACAGAAAGCCCACTCCAGACACAGCAATCTAAACAAGATGAAAAGGCAGAGAAATACCCAACAGGTAAAGGAACATGAAAAATGACCACCAAGTCAAACAAAAGAGGAGGAGATAGGGAATCTACCTGAAAAAGAATTTAGAATAATGATAATAAAAATGATCCAAAATCTTGAAAACAAAATGGAGTTACAGATAAATAGCCTGGAGACAAAGATTGAAAAGATACAAGAATTGTTTAATAAAGACCTAGAAGAAATAAAAAAGAGTCAATTAAAAATGAACAATGCAATGAATGAGATAAAAAACACTTTGGAGGGAACCAAGAGTAGAATAACGGAGGCAGAAGATAGGATAAGTGAGGTAGAAGATAAAATGGTGGAAATAAATGAAGCAGAGAGGAAAAAAGAAAAAAGGATCAAAAGAAATGAGGACAACCTCAGGGACCTCTGGGACAATGTGAAACGCCCCAACATTCAAATCATAGGAGTCCCAGAAGAAGAAGACAAAAAGAAAGGCCATGAGAAGATACTCGAGGAGATAATAGCTGAAAACTTCCCTAAAATGGGGAAGGAAATAGCCACCCAAGTCCAAGAAATCCAGAGAGCCCCAAACAGGATAAACCCAAGGTGAAACACCCCAAGACACATATTAATCAAATTAACAAAGCTCAAGCACAAAGAACAAATATTAAAAGCAGCAAGGGAGAAACAACAAATAACACACAAAGGGATTCCCATAAGGATAACAGCCGATCTATCAATAGAAACCCTCCAGGCCAGAAGGGAATGGCAGGACGTACTGAAAGTAATGAAAGAGAATAAACTACAACCTAGATTACTGTACCCAGCAAGGATCTCATTCAGATATGAAGGAGAATTCAAAAGCTTTACAGACAAGCCAAAGCTGAGAGAATTCAGCACCACCAAACCAGCTCTTCAACAAATGCTAAAGGATCTTCTCTAGATAGGAAATGCATAAAGGTTGTATAAACGTGAACCCAAAACAACAAAGTAAATGGCAATGGGACCATACCTATCAATAATTACCTTAAATGTAAATGGGTTGAATGCCCCAACCAAAAGACAAAGATTGGTTGAATGGATACAAAAACAAGACCCCTATATATGCTGTCTACAAGAGACCCACCTCAAAACAAGAGACACATACAGACTAAAAGTAAAGGGCTGGAAAAAAATATTTCATGCAAATGGAGATCAAAAGAAAGCAGGAGTGACAATACTCATATCAGATAAAATAGACTTTCAAATAAAGGATGTGAAAAGAGACAAAGAAGGACACTACATAATGATCAAAGGATTAATGCAAGAAGATATAACAATTATAAATATATATGCACCCAACATAGGAGCACTGCAATATGTAAGGCAAACGCTAACGAGTATGAAAGAGGAAATTAATAGTAACACAATAATAGTGGGAGACTTTAATACCCCACTCACACCTATGGATAGATCAACTAAACAGAAAATTAACAAGGAAACACAAACCTTAAATGACACAATGGACAAGCTAGACCTAATTGATATCTATAGGACATTTCACCCCAAAACAATCAAATTCACCTTTTTCTCAAGTGCACACGGAACCTTCTCAAGAATAGATCACATCCTGGGCCATAAATCTGGTCTTGGAAAATTCAAAAAATTTGAAATCATTCCAGTCATCTTTTCTGACCACAGTGCAGTAAGATGAGATCTCAATTACAGGAAAAAAATTGTTAAAAATTCAAACATATGGAGGTTAAATAACACACTTCTGAATAACCAACAAATCACAGAAGAAATCAAAAAAGAAATCAAAATATGCATAGAAATGAATGAAAATGAAAACACAACAACCAAAACCTATGGGATACTGTAAAAGCAGTGCTAAGGGGAAGGTTCATAGCATTACAGGCTTACATCAAGAAAGAAGAAAAAAGCCAAATAAATAACCTAACTCTACACCTAAAGCAACTAGAGAAGGAAGAAATGAAGAACCCCAGGGTTAGCAGAAGGAAAGAAATCTTAAAAATCAGGGCAGAAATAAATGCAAAAGAAACTAAAGAGACCATAGCAAAAATCAACAAAGCTAAAAGCTGGTTTTTTTTAAAAATAAACAAAATTGACAAACCATTAGCAAGACTCATTAAGAAGCAAAGAGAGAAGAACCAAATTAACAAAATTAGAAATGAAAATGGAGAGATCACAACAGACAACACTGAAATACAAAGGATCATAAGAGACTACCACCAGCAGCTCTATGCCAATAAAATGGACAACTTGGATGAAATGGACAAATTCTTAGAAAAGTATAACTTTCCAAAACTGAACCAGGAAGAAATAGAAGATCTTAACAGACCCATCACAGACAAGGAATCGAAACTGTAATCAAAAATCATTCCAGCAACAAAAGACCCAGGACCGATGGCTTCACCAGCTGAATTCTACCAAAAATTAAGAGAAGAGCTAACACCTATCTTACTCAAACTCTTCCAGAAAATTGCAGAAGAAGGTAAACTTCCAAACTCATTCTATGAGGCCACCATCACCCTAATTCCAAAACCAGAAAAAGATGCCACAAAAAAAAGAAAACTACAGGTCAATATCACTGATGAACATAGATGCAAAAATCCTTAACAAAATTCTAGTAAACAGAATCCAAACAACATATTAAAAAAATCATACACCACAACCAAGTGGGCTTTATCCCAGGAATGCAAGGATTCTTTAATATCCGCAAATCAATCAATGTAATACACCACATTAACAAATTGAAAGATAAAACCATATGATTATCTCAATAGATGCAGAAAAAGCCTTTGACAAAATTCAACAGCCATTTATGATTAAAACTCTCCAGAAAGCAGGAATAGAAGAAACATACCTCAACATAATAAAAGCTATATATGACAAATCCACAGTAAGCATTACCCTCAATGGTGAAAAATTGAAAGGCATTTCCCTGGAATAGGAACAAGACAGGGTGCCAAGCCTCTCACAACTACTGTTCAACAATAGGTGTTGGAAGTTTTGGCACAGCATCAGGCAGAAACAGAAGTAAAAGGAATCCAGATAGGAAAAGAAGAAGTTGAAACTCTCACTGTTTGCAGATGACATGATCCTCTATATAGAAAACCTAAAGACTTACCAGAAAATACTTAGAACTATCAATGAATAATTAGTAAGTTGCAGGATATAAAATTAACACAATGGACAGAAATCCCTTGCATTCCTATATACTAACAAAATTGCAAACAGAAAAGAGAAAAATTAAGGACAATACCATTCACCATTGCAGCAAAAAGAATAAAATACTTAGGGGTATATCTACCTAAAGAAACAAAAGAACTATACATAGAAAACTATAAAACACTGATGAAAGAAATCAAAGAGGACACAAACAGATGGAGAAACATACCGTGTTCATGGATTGGAAGAATCAATATTGTCAAAATGGCTATTCTAACCAAAGCAATCTATAGATTCAATGCAATCCCCATCAAGCTACCAACGGTATTTTTCACAGAACTAGACCATAAGAATTTCACAATTTTGTCCTGGAAAATACAAAAAACCTGAATAGCCAAAGTATCTTGAGAAAGAAGAATGGAACTGGGGGAATCAACCTGCCTGACTTCAGACTCTACTACACAGCCACAGTCATCAAGACAGTATGGTACTGGCACAAAGACAGAAATATAGATCAATGGAACAGAATAGAAAGCCCAGAGATAAATCCAGGAACCTATGGACACCTTATCTTCGACAAAGGAGGCAAGGATATACAATGGAAAAAAGACAACCTCTTTAACAAGTGGTGCTGGAAAACTGGTCAACCACCTGTAAAAGAATGAAACTAGAACACTTTCTAACACCATACACAAAAATAAACTCAAAATGGATTAAAGATCTAAATGTAAGACCAGAAACTATAAAACCCCTAGAGGAGAACATAGGCAAAACACTCTCCGACATAAATCACAGCAAGATCCTCTATGACCCACCTCCCAGAATGTTGGAAATAAAAGCAAAACTAAACAAATGGGATCTAATGAAACTTAAAAGCTTTTGCACTACAAAAGAAACTATAAGTAAGGTGAAAAGACAGCCGTCAGATTGGGAGAAAATAATAGCAAATGAAGAAACAGACAAAGGATTAATCTCAAAAATATACAAGCAACTCCTGCAGCTCAATTCCAGAAAAATAAATGACCCAATCAAAAAATGGGCCAGAGAACTAAACAGACATTTCTCCAAAGAAGACATACAGATGGCTAACAAACACATGAAAAGATGCTCAACATCACTCATTATCAGAGAAATGCAAATCAAAACCACAATGAGGTACCATTACACGCCAGTCAGGATGGCTGCTATCCAAAGTCTACAAGCAATAAATGCTGGAGAGGGTGTGGAGAAAAAGGAACCCTCTTACACTGTTGGTGGGAATGCAAACTAGTACAGCCGCTATGGAAAACAGTGTGGAGATTTCTTAAAAAACTGGAAATAGAACTGCCATATGACCCAGCAATCCCACTTCTGGGCATACACACTGAGGAAACCAGATCTGAAAGAGACACGTGCACCCCAATGTTCATCGCAGCACTGTTTATAATAGCCAGGACATGGAAGCAACCTAGATGCCCATCAGCAGACGAATGGATAAGGAAGCTGTGGTACATATACACCATGGAATATTACTCAGCCGTTAAAAAGAATTCATTTGAATCAGTTCTAATGAGATGGATGAAACTGGAGCCCATTATACAGAGTGAAGTAAGCAGAAAGATAAGACATTACGCATACTAACACATATATATGGAATTTAGAAAGATGTACGATACCTATATGGCACAACAGAAAAGAGACATACAGAAATACAGAACAGACTTTTGAACTCTGTGGGAGAAGGTGAGGGTGGGATGTTTCGAAAGAACAGCATGTATATTATCTATGGTGAACAGATCACCAGCCCAGGTGGGATGCATGAGACAAGTGCTCGGGCCTGGTGCACTGGGAAGACCCAGAGGAATCGGGTGGAGAGGGAGGTGGGAGGGGGGATCGGGATGGGGAATACGTGTAAATCTATGGCTGATTCATATCAATGTATGACAAAACCCACTGAAATGTTGTGAAGTAATTAGCCTCCAACTAATAAAAAAATTAAAAAAAAAAAAAAAAAGTAAGTTCTGTGTTTGACTTCATCTTCATGGAATTTTCTTTTGTATTTAACATCAACAGTGTAAATGATCAGCAGAGCTATAGTCATAGGCCTGTGATTTCATTGTA
>NC_057419.1:55869836-55884827 GCF_019320065.1 Cervus canadensis
CAATGAGGTACCATTTCACGCCAGTCAGGATGGCAGCTATCCAAAGTTTACAAGCAATAAATGCTGGAGGGAGTGTGGAGAAAAGGGAACCCTCTTACACTGTTGGTGGGAATGCAAACTAGTACAGCCACTATGGAGAACAGTGTGGAGATTCCTTAAAAAACTGGAAATAGAAGTGCCATATGACCCAGCAATCCCACTCCTGGGCATACACACTGAGGAAAACCAGATCTGAAAGAGACACGTGTACCCCAATGTTCATCACAGCACTGTTTATAATAGCCAGGACATGGAAGCAACCTAGATGCCCATCAGCAGATGAATGGATAAGGAAGCTGTGGTACATATACACCATGGAATATTACTCAGCCATTAAAAAGAATTCATTTGAACCAGTCCTAATGAGATGGATGAAGCTGGAGCCCATTATACAGAGGGAAGTAAGCCAGAAAGATAAAGAACATTACAGCATACTAACACATATATATGGAATTTAGAAAGATGGTAATGATAACCCTATATGCAAAACAGAAAAAGAGACACAGAAGTACAGAACAGACTTTTGAACTCTGTGGGAGAAGGTGAAGGTGGGATGTTGCGAAAGAACAGCATGTATATTATCTATGGTGAAACAGGTCACCAGCCCAGGTGGGATGCATGAGACAAGTGCTCGGGCCTGGTGCACTGGGAAGACCCAGAGGAATCGGGTGGAGAGGGAGGTGGGAGGGGGGATCGGGATGGGGAATACGTGTAAATCTATTGCTGATTCATGTCAATGTATGACAAAACCCACTGAAAAAATTTAAAAAAAAAATTAAAAAAAATAAAAAGCATGGGAAAAAATATATATATATACACAGCATTTGCCACTTTAACCATTTGTAAGTGTCCAGTTCGGTGGTATTTAGTTCATTTACCATGTTGTACAACCCATGGATGCATTCTTGGTCCCTTGCGGTTTTTCTTTCTAAAACTGGCCACTGGTTGTCTCCCTTCCTTTCACAGTTTAAACTCTTATCTAGATACTGATGACTTAACTCTTTATGTGTAGCCTAGATCTCTCTTCATGCTTCAGGGTCATAGTCAGGGTCATTCCACTGTCTGGTAGGTTCTACTGGCACTGCACTGCAAACTCAACAATTCAAACTGAGCTCACTGTTTCCTTTTTCAAACCAGCTCATTCTCTTCTCCTCATTCAATGATAAGTACTAAGTACTTCCCAGGTGGTGCAGTGATATAGAACTCGCCTGCCAATGCAGGATCATAGAGACCTGGGTTTGATCCCTGAATTGGGAAGATCCCCTGGAGAGGGGAATGGCTACCCACTCCAGTATTCTTGTCTGGAGAATCCCATAGACAAAGGAGCCTGTCAGGCTATAGTTCATGGAATTGCAAAGAGTCAGCCACAACAAGCAACTTAGCATGCACGCACCACCTATTAATCCAAGTTGGAAATCTGGAAATCCATCTCAGTTTTCTCTTTATTCCTCTCTCCCCTCCTTAAGTTCACACCCTCTTATAAGCACACCTATTCCTTTGACCAGCTAAAGACTTCCTGAGTCTGGTCTTATATACTCCTTCTTCAACACTTGATTAGATTTAGAATCTTTTTTTTTTTTTTTTTTTGGCCACTCATAGTTATCTCTTCACTGGTTTCTCTACCACCAGCCTTGCTACCCAAATTCCATCCTCTACCATTGCATCTAGAGTCATTGACCTAACATGTTATAATAGCTCTGCCACCCATGAACCTTTAACAGCTCTTCACAGTCAAGAGTTCTTAATATTGGATAATATGATGAAAGTGATACAGCCCTTTCCTCAGAAAAGGACACATTCACATTTATAAACAAGCTCACTAATTTTGATCATATTTTCAGAGGGGTCCATCAAACCCCCAGAATCCATTTATGGGTCCCTCAGTCCAAGAGTCCTTAGCTCAAGGCCATTCACAACAGGCCTCTGTTTTCTCCAACCTCCTCTCACACCACCTCCCTCCTTATACTTTGGGCTTTGACCAAACTCAACCACATGTAGTTCCCTGTGCACCCGCTCACTGTTTCTCTCATGGTCTTCTTCCTGAAACACCCTTTCTTCCTTTCATTCCTTGGGCAACTATTTTTCATCTTTCAAGTTTTAGCTAAGTGAGTGAGTGAAGTTGCTGACTTCACAAAGAGTCGTGTCTGACTCTTTGTGACCCCATGGACTGTAGCCTACGACGCTCCTCCATCCATGGGATTTTCCAGGCAAGAGTACTGGGGTGGGTTGCCATTTCCCTCTCCGGCCAAAGCAGAATTTGTAATCATCACTGGGGATCGGTATACAAAAGCAGGAAGTCAAGAGATAACTGGAGTTTCAGGCAAGTTTGGCCTTGGAGGACAAAAGGAAGCAGCGCAAAGGCTATGAATTTGCCAACAGAATGCACTGGTTATAGCTTGTACCCTTTGTCAGCAACACAAGAGACAACTTTACCCATAAATATCACCTAATGGTCAATACTAAAATCAAATTCATTTCATTATTTGTAGCCCAAGATGGAGAAGCTGCATACAGTCAGCAAAAACAAGACCTGGAGATGACTGTGGTTCAGATCATCAGCTTCTCATAGGAAAACTCAGGCTTAAATTAAAACAGGGAAAAACACTAGGCCAGACAGCTACCAATGAAATTAAATGCCCTAGACAGCATAATTAAAAAGCAGAGACATTACTTTGCAGCAAAGGTCCATGTAGTCAAGCTATGGTTTTTCCAGTAGTGATGTTTTTGAACTGTGGTATTGGGGAAGACTCTTGAGAGTCCCTTGGACTGAAAGGAGATTAAACCAGTCATTCCTAAAGGAAATAAGCCCTGAATATTCATTGGAAGGACTGATGCTGAAGCTGAAGTTCCAACACTTTGGCCACTTGATGAGAAGAACTGACTTACTGGAAAAGACCCTGGTCCTGGGAAAGGTTGAAGACAGGAGAAGGGACGACAGAAAGTGAGATGGTTGGTTGGCATCACCAACTCAATGGGTATGAGTTTAAGCAGGCTCTGATAGTTGTTGATGGACAGGGAAGCCTGGTGTGCTGCAGTCCATGGGGTCCCAAAGAGTTGGACACGACTGAGCTACTGAATGGAACTCAACTGAACTGATGAATATGAATTAGAGGTAACAAGTAGATTCCAGGGATTAAACCTAGTTAAGAGGGTGCCTGAAGAACCATGGACAGAGGTACATAAAAATGTACAGGAGGCAGCTAACAAAGCCATCCCAAAGAAAAAGTTAAACAAGAAGGCAAAGTGGTTATCTCAGGAAGCTTTATAAATAGTTGAAGAAAGGAGAGAAGGGAAAAGCAAGGCATAAATGGAAAGGCACATCCAACTGAACGCAGAGTTTCAATTAAGAGCATGTAGAGACAAGAATAACTTCTTCAAAGAGCAGTGCATAAAACTAGGGGAAAAAAAACAGAAAGAGAAAAGCTACAGATCTCTTCAGGAAAATTTGAAATAACAAGGGAACATTTCACCCAAAGATGGACACAATAAGGGACAGCAATGGCAGATAAATTATAAATGTCAAAGAGATAAAAAAGAGATGGAAAGAATACATGGAAGAACTGTATGAAAAGATCCTATTGAACCGGATTATTATGATGGTGTGTTCAGTCACTCAGAACCAGACATTCTGGTGTGTGAAGTCAAAACAGCCTTAGGAAGAATTGCTTTTAATAAAGCTAGTGGATGTAATGCAATTCCAGTAGAAGTATTCAAACCCCCAGAGGATGAGGCCTTCATGGTGTTGCATTCAATATGTCTACAAATCTGGAAGATCCAGCAGTGGCCACAGGACTGGAAAAAGTCAATCCTCATCCCAATTCCCACGAAGGATATTACTAAAGTATGTGCTAACCATAGGACAATTGCACTCATCTCCTGTGCTAGTAGATCATGCTGAAAAACTTGCATGTTAGGCTTCAGCATTATGTGAACCAAGAACTTCCAGATGTCCAAGCTGGGTTTAGAAAAGGAAGAGTCACCAGAGATCAAATTGGTAACATTTGCTGGATCATAGAGAAAACAAGGGTATTAAAAAAAAAAAAATCTACCTCTGTTACATCGACTATGCTAAAACCTTTGCCTGGGTCATAACAAACTGTGGAAAGCTCTTCAAGAGATGGGAATATCAGACCATCTTACCTGTCTCCTGAGAAACCTACTTTAGGGTTGAGAAGCAACAGGAAAAACCCTGTATGGAACAATGGACTGGTTCAAGATTGAGGAAGGCATACGACAGAGCTGTCTGCTGTCATCCTGTTTATTTAACCTGTCCACTGAGCACATATGAGATATGACAGAATGGATGATTTACAAGCTGGAATCGAGATAGGCAAGACAAACATCAACAACCTCAGATATACAGAAGATGCCACTCTAATGGCAGCCAGCAAGGAGGGAGAAACTAAAGAGTCTCTTGATGAGGATGAAGGAGGAGAGTGAAAATGCCATCTTAAAACAAAATATTAAAAAAAAACAAACAAGATTATGACATCTGTCCCCTTTCCTTCATGGCAAATGGAGTGGGGGGGAAACGTGGCCCCTCATCCCAAAGCTAAATCTTCTTTGCAGATTACAAATCCGACATCATTCACCATAAGCTATTATCTTGGGGGCTTGTCCAGTATCTTCAGGATAAGGTAATGACACTCAGAGCTCTAGCTCGCCTGTTCTTTTAGTCTACACACATTTCTCCTTTCACTCTGCTAACTCTTCGGTATGCTTGTACGAATGAATGTTACAAGTTTGAGACCCACCCTGTACAAAGTGAGTGATGAACCCTGCTCTGGGTTTGTTTTCATGGTGCCTTGTAATGCCTGAAGGCATTCCCAAAAAGGGGAACATTTTGGGGTTTTATACTGACCTGCCAGTGCCAAGGAGCACCCAACATCCATGCGAGGGGAGTGGCCAGAAGTGGGCAAAGCATATAGACTGAGCTTTCCTTTCTCCATCACCTTTTCCTGGTCTCTTTGTCCATTTGGTAACTACATGGGGAATTAGAACTAACATAATCTGTTGGAACACAGACTTTCAAGGTACTTGATCCGTGCTATTACTGTGTGCTTTTACTTACACCCAAAGCTTGGTAGTCATGGGGAAGCCGAACTTTCTAGGAGCACATTTGGGAAGTAGGTGGAATTCTAGCTCCAGTGGCACGTTTGGGAACCAGGTGGAACTCTAACCTCAGCAATGTCTCTCTCTTGGCTGATTCCATATGTGACGAGAGTCCTAAAAGCGAGTCCTTACTATGGTTGGGCCACCAAACTATATGAATGGAAAGTACTACTAGTGAGCATGAAGTGAAGCAAAGTGAAGTCGCTCAGTCGTGTCAGACTGTTTGCAACCCAGTGGACTGTAGCCTACCAGGCTTGTCGGTCCATGGGATTTTCCAGGCAAGAGCACTGGAGTGGGTTGCCATTTCCTTCTCCAGGGGATCTTCCCAACCCAGGGATCGAACCCAGGTCTCCCACATTGTAGGCAGACACTTTACTGTCTGAGCGGTCTGGTCTAAGAGCGTAGGTCTGGAATCCCAGATTGGAAGCTCAGCAAGCTTCTTCCTTTCATAGTGCTAGCTCTGAGCAGACCAGATAAAGCTCTCCAGTGCCTTACTGATGTGGAGATGACTCACCATTTCTACTGAAGTCAGGACTGTACTCAGGAATGTGCATGGGCACGTGGAAGATGGATGCTTCCCCTAGTAGTTCTTGCTTAGGAAACATCCTGAAAAACTACTCTGCTCCACCCCGGGTAACATCAGAGGGAAAAGGGCAAATTAAACAAAGGTCTTGGTGGTAAGTAACTAGAAATCAATTTGGGATGCCATCAGGTCTACCCCTGGTGCATCTTCGCTGCACTTCAATGGTAGAATGAGCAGGCTGAAGGGAATGAGTAAGGTAAAGGACGTTGGCAAAGGACAGTCTATGTCTGACCAGGGAAGGAAAGCTTCGATGGAAAAGTCTGTCTCCACTCCCATCTAGAGGAGAAAAAAAAAAAAAAAAAAAAAAACAGGGCTGTAGATATCACATTGTTCTTACAGATGGGAGCTAAGAGTTCCAGAACTACTCTTTCAAATGTATTTTTAAAAAACTGGCACAACTTTGATCCCCAGAGTTTAAAAAAGATATACCTGATTGCCTTCTGTGATATTGAATGGCCATAGTATCCTTTGGAAGATGGGGAAAGCTAGCTGGTTGAAGGGTCTCTTAATTGTAATACTGTTTTACAATTAGACCGCTTCTGTAGAAAACAAGGGAAATGGGTAGAAATGCTATATGTGATGTTCTTTATCTCTCTGTGAAATATGCTAGACTTATGTCTTAAGGGCCGGAGAAGGCAATGGCACGCCACTCCAGTACTCTTGCCTGGAAAATCCCATGGACGGAAGAACCTGGTAGGCTGCAGTCCATGGGGTCGCTAAGAGTTGGACATGACTGAACGACTTTACTTTCATGTTTCATTTTCATGCATTGGAGAAGGAAATGGCAACCCACTCCAGTGTTCTTGCATGGAGAATCCCAAGGATGGGGAAGCCTTGTGGATTGCCATCTATGGGGTCACACAGAGTCGGACACAACGGAGCCGACTTAGCAGCAGCAGCAGCAGCAGCATGTCTTAAGAGTACAGATTTGGGTATAAAGCCTTAAGCTCCCTTCTGGCCTCTTACTCTGCCTTTTTATCTGGGGCTCCCAACTGAGCAAGCTGAGGGTCAAGGCATTATTACAGAAGGAGTTGCCTCAGTCTCGGTAGAAATTCAAATAGTCCCAATTGAGGTTGAGACTATCTAAATGATCCACAAAAGTACGCAGAAGACTTTACGGGACTAATTTTACTTTATGTCTTAACTTGGAAAGATGTTATATATGTCTTGGGATGGACACTGATTTCTGAATCAAAAGCTCAAGTTTTGGGGGAAGCTACAATTTTTGGAGATGACTGGTTTGAACGTGAGACAAGCAGAAATAGGGAACATGAAATAGCCCTCCTCCCTACTGGGAGCAAAGCAGTTCCCATAACAGAACCAGATTGGGACTAAAACATGGTTAAGGGTAGGTAACATCAGAGCCACATTGTCAGATGCATTCTTTTTTTTAAATTAATTAATTTTTTATTTATTTTACTTTACAACACTGTATTGGCTTTGCCATACATTGACTTGAATCTGCAGTGGGTGTACATGTGTTCCCCATCCTGAATCCCCCTCCCACCTCCCTTCCCATCCCATCCCTCTGGGTCATCCCAGTGCACCAGCCCCAAGCATCCTGTATCATGCATTGAATTTGGACTGGCGATTCATTTCACATACGATAATTTACATGTTTCAATGCCATTCTCCCATATCATCCCGCCCTCGCCCTCACCCACAGAGTCCAAAAGATTGTTCAATACATCTGTGTCTCTCTTGCTGTCTCGATGTATTCTTGAAGGACTCAAGTGAGCATGTTCTAAGACTTTAGACTATGCTCAGTTGGTTGACATAGAACAGAAAGAGAAGGAAACTCCTGATATATTTCTAGATAGACTATTGTAAGTTTACTGACATTAATTCTGAAAATGCAGAGGGTGGAATGATCTTAAAAGATAGATTTCTCTCTCAGTGTGTCCCAGATACCTGTTGTAAGTTACAAAAACAGTTGTTTGGGTCAACTTAGTCTTTAAAAGACTTGTTGCAGCTGTCTCAGGCAGTTTATTATGACAGAGAATACGAGGAGGCAAATAGGAGGAAAAAAAAAGCAAAAGACTGAAGCCCAAAAAATGGCTGTTAGATGCACTCTGAGACAGCCTGAGGAAAAATGCCCAGAGGGACCCAGGTGAAAAGGATGGGCTTGTTATTACTGTGGAAAAGAGGGACATCTCAAGTGTGATTGCTCTCAGGCATCTAAGCCACCCCTGGCTCCATATCTGGTCTGCAAAGGACCACACTGGAGCAGAGACTGTCCTCTGAGGCATAGGTCCCAGGGATCGGATTCTCAAGGCAATCAGGACTGAAGGTGCTCAGGGGTCCCCACACAAGTCCCCATCCTAATTACACCTGAGGAACCCCAGGCATTAATAACTGTGAGTGGCAAATCCATTGATTTCCTATACAACTCTATCTCCTCTTTGGCTTTTTTGTGGTACCTTTGCTCTCTAGCAAAACCTGTACTTTTTAAAGAACCCTTAACCTTGAACTTCTGCAGCCTCTATTCCAAATAAAGTTAGTCTCTTCTGGAAGAGCTACATAGCTCTCTTCTTAAGACATTATTCTCACCCTATGCAGAATCTCTGTGCTACTGCTCCAAAGATGGGACAGGAACATTTATTCTTTCAGTGCCATTCTCATACAAGCAAGAGTCTAGGCTGCAAAGCAGGAGGGGATGGGGCATCACTGGTCTTCTTGATTTGTTTTTCCCAGTATGGAATCTCTGCCCTCCAGGGAATCTGGTGTGAGCATTACTGAAGCCTTGTATTCTCAGCTTACTATGCCTTGGGTAGAGTTTCCGTCCTATGGATGTGAGCTGGTGGAGGAAGGGAGCCTTGGATCTCTCTTGCCTGGAACGAGCTACTGCACTAGAGCTAGGGGGGATAAAAAAGGCTGGAACCAAACCCTCCTGGAAACAAATCATTGTGTTGAACTGAAATGCAAGGGGACAAAGCAAGTCCTTTGTAATTAGCTATACCCACCTGGAATAGAGTTTCCGTTACACAGAGGTGAGAAATTTGACATGTAGGGAATAGGTCACGGTCCAAATGCCATAGACCCTAGTTGATCTTACCAAGATTTACTAGATTTTCTTTAGTGAAAGTTTCCTCAGTACCTTTCGTGGTGATGCCATGGGTAGGAATCTGCCTACCAACGCAGGGGACACAGGTTCAACCCTGGTCCTGCTCTAGGAATGTAAGTTTGTTGCTGAGCCATGAAAAATGCCAGGATTCTTGGCCTCTGGAGGAGAGGAGTTCAATCTGGGGTCACTGATGAGGTTGATCACTCAGAGCTTCTGTGTAATAAAGTTTTATTAAAATATAAAATATATTGAGAAAACTTCTGACATAGACATCAGAAGGGTGCAGAAAGAGTGCCTCCCTACTAGTCTTTAGCAGGAAGTTTTATACATACTACAAGCTGCTAATCAGAAAAAGGAAATGTCTCAAAACGCAGGGACTGGCACCAGAACCCTCAACCACATAATGCATTTTGAGATAATATTGGCACAGAGTTATCCCAGGCTATAAAACGACTGACATGAATATTGAAGAAAGGCAGGCTTCCAAGCAAATACAGACTTATTAACATAGATTAGGAGAACAATTGTTTGAGTAAAACATACTGGTGTTTTGAGCCATTATCAGTTCTGAGTCTTAGGCTGAACCAACTTGAAGAAAGACAGGAGTGTAGGGTAAATACATAGTTCATTAACATAGCTTAAGAAAAACATTTCCATAAGAAAAACACAATGGTTAGCTCAAGGTTTGAGAAAAGTTCAGTTCAGGTGGAACCAGGTGTCATCATGGCAACACAACATTTTAAAAGAAACTCCCTTTTAATTTTGTGTAGAGAAGGAGAAAAAATCTGACACTTGTAGTTTGTTTCCTCCTGCCACTTAACAGTGAAATTAAAAAAAAAAAAATGTCTGACACTTGCAGCCTATTTCCTCCATTTGGGGGCCCCTAGCCTTCCTGCCTATTACCCTCTCAGGAAGATCCCATATTCTACAGTGCAACTAAGGCTGTGCAACAAAATTACTGATCACCTGCTCCAGAGCCTGCATAGTGCAACTACTGAAGACTGCAGACCTAGAGCATGCTATCACAAACAAGATACTGACTAAAAAACGATGTACACCTTGGGAGTTGTCAGTTAAGTTTTATTTGGGGCAAAATGAGGACTGCAGCCCAGGAGGCAGCATCTCAGATAGCACTGAGAGATTGCTCCAAAGCAGCAGTGGGGGAAAGTCAATATATAAGGTTTTGGTGAAGGGGGAGTTCAATACCATGAAACACTCATTTTACAAAAGGTGTTTTGTTAGTCGTGCGGATCTGATATCACCATGAAGTGATTTAGTGCTTCTCTAGATATGAGGAGATTCAAGGATTGAGATCATAAAATCTGTTCCTAAAAACATCCAACTACCTAGAGACCTGTCCCACCAGATTCCCTGGAACACAGAGTGCCTCACTCCACCCTGAACTCCCTCAGAGGTTGTTGAAAGTTTCCCATCCCAATCCCCCATCTCACCTCCCTCTCCACCCGATTCCTCTGGGTCTTCCCAGTGCACCAGCCCTGAGCACTTGTCTCATGCACCCAACCTGGGCTGGTGATCTGTTTCACCCTGGATAACATACATGTTTCGATGCTGTTCTCTCTAAACATCCCACCCTCGCCTTCTTCCACAGAGTCCAAAAGTCTGTTCTGTATATCTGTGTCTCTTTTTCTGCTTTGCATATAGGGTTATCATTACCATCTTTCTAAATTCCATTTACATGCGTTAGGATACTGTATTGGTCTTTATCTTTCTGGCTTACTTCACTCTGTATAATGGGCTCCAGTTTCATCCATCTCATTAGGACTGATTCAAATGAATTCTTTTTAATGGCTAAGTAATATTCCATGGTGTATATGTACCACAGCTTCCTTATCCATTCGTCTGCTGATGGGCATCTAGGTTGCTTCCATGTCCTGGCTATTATAAACAGTGCTACGATGAACATTGGGGTGCACGTGTCTCTTTCAGACCTGGTTTCCTCAGTGTGTATGCCCAGAAGTGGGATTGCTGGGTCATATGACAGTTCTATTTCCAGTTTTTAAGAAATCTCCACACTCTTCTCCATAGCGGCTGTACTAGTTTGCATTCCCACCAACAGTGTAAGAGGGTTCCTTTTCTCCACACCCTCTCCAGCATTTATTGCTTGTAGACTTTTGGATAGCAACCATCCTGACTGGTGTGTAATGGTACCTCATTGTGGTTTTGATTTGCGTTTCTCTGATACTGAGTGATGTTGAGCATCTTTTCATGTGTTTGGTAGCCATCTGTATGTCTTCTTGGAGAAATGTCTGTTTAGTTCTTTGGCCCATTTTTTGATTGGGTCATTTATTTTTCAGTAATTGACCTTCAGGAGTTGCTTGTATATTTTTGAGATTAATCCTTTGTCTGTTGCTTTGTTTGCTATTATTTTCTCCCAGCCTGAGGGTTGTCTTTTCACATCGCTTATAGTTTCCTTTGTTGTGCAAAAGCTTTTAAGTTTCATTAGGTCCCATTTGTTTAGTTTTGCTTTTATTTCCAATATTCTGGGAGGTGGGTCATAGAGGATCTTGCTGTGATTTATGTCGGAGAGTGTTTTGCCTATGTTCTCCTCTAGGAGTTTTATAGTTTCTGGTCTTACATTTAGATCTTTAATCCATTTTGAGTTTATTTTTGTGTATGGTGTTAGAAAGTGTTCTAGTTTCATTCTTTTACAAGTGGTTGACCAGTTTTCCCAGCACCACTTGTTAAAGAGGTTGTCTTTTTTCCATTGTATATCCTTGCCTCCTTTGTCAAAGATAAGGTGTCCATAGGTTCGTGGATTTATCTCTGGGCTTTCTATTCTGTTCCATTGATCTATATTTCTGTCTTTGTGCCAGTACCATACTGTCTTGATGACTGTGGCTTTGTAGTAGAGTCTGAAGTCAGGCAGGTTGATTCTTCCAGTTCCATTCTTCTTTCTCAAGATTACTTTGGCTATTCGAGGTTTTTTGTATTTCCATACAAATTGTGAAATTCTTTGGTCTAGTTCTGTGAAAAATACCGTTGGTAGCTTGATAGGGATTGCATTGAATCTATAGATTGCTTTGGGTAGAATAGCCATTTTGACAATATTGATTCTTCTAATCCATGAACACGGTATGTTTCTCCATCTGTTTGTGTCCTCTTTGATTTCTTTCATCAGTGTTTTATAGTTTTCTATGTATAGGTCTTTTGTTTCTTTAGGTAGATATACTCCTAAGTATTTTATTCTTTTTGTTGCAATGGTGAATGGTATTGTTTCCTTAATTTCTCTTTCTGTTTTCTCACTGTTAGTGTAGAGGAATGCAAGGGACTTCTGTGTGTTAATTTTATATCCTGCAACTTTACTATATTCATTGATTAGCTCTAGTAATTTTCTGGAAGAGTCTTTAGGGTTTTCTATGTAGAGGATCATGTCATCTGCAAACACAGAGAGTTTCACTTCTTCTTTTCCTATCTGGATTCCTTTTACTTAGTTTTCTGCTCTGATTGCTGTGTCCAAAACTTCCAGAACTATGTTGAAAAGTAGTGGTGAGAGTGGGCATCCTTGTCTTGTTCCTGATTTTAGGGGAAATGCTTTCAATTTTTCACCATTGAGGGTAATGCTTGCTGTGGGTTTGTCATAGATATCTTTTATTATGTTGAGGTATGTTCCTTCTATTCCTGCTTTCTGGAGAGTTTTAATCATAAATGGATGTTGAATTTTGTCAAAGGCTTTTTCTGCATCTATTGAGATAATCATATGGTTTTTATCTTTCAATTTGTTAATGTGGTGTATTACATTGATTGATTTGTGGATATTAAAGAATCTTTGCATTCCTGGGATAAAGCCCACTTGGCCATGATGTATGATCTTTTTAATATGTTGTTGGATTCTGTTTGCTAGAATTTTGTTAAGGATTTTTGCATCTATGTTGATCAGTGATATTGGCCTGTAGTTTTCTTTTTTGTGGCATCTTTGTCTGGTTTTGGAATTAGAATGATGGTGGCCTCATAGAATGAGTTTGGAAGCTTACCTTCCTCTGCAATTTTCTGGAAGAGTTTGAGTAAGATAGGTGTTAGCTCTTCTCTAAATTTTTGGTAGAATTCAGCTGTGAAGCCATCTGGTCCTGGGCTTTTGTTTGCTGGAAGATTTTTGATACAGTTTCGTATCTCCTTGCTTGTGATGGGTCTGTTAAGATCTTCTATTTTCTGGTTCAGCTTTTTGGAAAGTTATACTTTTCAAGAATTTGTCCATTTCCCAATCCAAGTTGTTCCATTATTGGCATAGAGCTGCTGGAGTAGTCTCTTATGATCCTTATGTTTTCAGGTTGGTCTGTTGTGATCTCTCCATTTTCATTTCTAATTTTGTTAATTTGGTTCTTCTCTCTTTGTTTCTTAATGAGTCTTGCTAATGGTTTGTCAATTTTGTTTATTTTTTCAAAAAACCAGCTTTTAGCTTTGTTGATTTTTGCTATGGTCTCTTTAGTTTCTTTTGCATTTATTTCTGCCCTGATTTTTAAGATTTCTTTCCTTTTGCTAACTCTGGGGTTCTTCATTTCTTCCTTCTCTAATTGCTTTAGGTGTAGAGTTAGGTTATTTATTTGGCTTTTTTCTTGTTTCTTGATGTAAGCCTGTAATGCTATGAACCTTCCCCTTAGCACTGCTTTTACAGTGTCCCATAGGTTTTGGTTGTTGTGTTTTCATTTTCCTTCGTTTCTATACATATTTTGATTTCCTTTTTGATTTCTTCTGTGATTTGTTGGTTATTCAGAAGTGTGTTATTTAGCCTCCATATGTTTGAATTTTTAATATTTTTTTTCCTGTAATTCAGATCTAACCTTACTGCATTGTGGTTAGAAAAGATGACTGAAATAATTTCAATTTTTTTTTTAATTCCCCAAGGCTAGATTTATGGCCCAGGATGTGATCTATTCTGGAGAAGGTTCCATGTGTGCTTGAGAAAAAGGTAAAATTGATTGTTTGGGGGTGAAATGTCCTATAGATATCAATTAGGTCTAGCTTGTCCATTGTGTCATTTAAGGTTTGTGTTTCCTTGTTAATTTTCTGTTTAGTTGATCTATCCATAGGTGTGAGTGGGGTATTAAAGTCTCCCACTATTATTGTGTTACTATTAATTTCCTCTTTCATACTCGTTAGCGTTTGCCTTACATATTGTGGTGCTCCTATGTTAGGTGCATATATATTTATAATTATTATATCTTCTTCTTGGATTGATCCTTTGATCATTATGTAGTGTCCTTCTTTGTCTCTTTTCACATCCTTTATTTGAAAGTCTATTTTATCTGATATGAATATTGCAACTGCTGCTTTCTTTTGGTCTCCATTTGTGTGAAATATTTTTTTCCAGCCCTTTACTTTTAGTCTGTATGTGCCCCTTGTTTTGAGGTGGGTCTCTTGTAGACAGCATATATAGGGGTCTTGTTTTTGTATCCATTCAACCAATCTTTGTCTTTTGGTTGGGGCATTCAACCCATTTACATTTAAGGTAATTATTGATAGGTATGGTCCCATTGCCATTTACTTTGTTGTTTTGGGTTCACGTTTATACAACCTTTCTGTGTTTCCTGTCTAGAGAAGATCCTTTAGCATTTGTTGAAGAGCTGGTTTGGTGGTGCTGAATTCTCTCAGCTTTGGCTTGTCTGTAAAGCTTTTGAATTCTCCTTCATATCTGAATGGGATCCTTGTTGGGTACAGTAATCTAGGTTGTAGGTTATTCTCTTTCATTACTTTAAGTATGTCCTGCCATTCCCTTCTAGCCTGAAGGGTTTCTATTGATAGGTCAGCTGTTATCCTTATGGGAATCCCTTTGTGTGTTATTTCTTGTTTCTCCCTTGCTGCTTTTAATATTTGTTCTTTGTGTTTGATCTTTGTTAATTTGACTAATATGTGTCTTGGGGTGTTTCACCTTGGGTTTATCCTGTTTGGGAGTCTCAGGGTTTCTTGGACCTGTGTAACTATTTCCTTCCCCATTTTGGGGAAGTTTTCAGCTATTATCTCCTCGAGTATCTTCTCATGGCCTTTCTTTTTGTCTTCTTCTTCTGGACTCCTATGATTTGAATGTTGGGGCGTTTCACATTGTCCCAGAGGTCCCTGAGCTTGTCCTCATTTCTTTTGATCCTTTTATCTTTTTTCCTCTCTGCTTCATTTATTTCCACCATTTTATCTTCTACCTCACTTATCCTATCTTCTGTCTCCGTTATTCTCCTCTTGGTTC